>NW_020229670.1:480000-732500 GCF_003227725.1 Camponotus floridanus | reverse complement strand
AATAGCTTTCTTGAGGTAACTAAAATTTTTTTGTTTCAAGATAATTTTTCCCTCAGTGTATTATTATTATTATTACTGCTCAGCAAGAAAATAATATTCTTTAATAGCAGGTAATAAAAAGGATAAAACTGTTGTAAAATGTGTTATATTTAATTTTGTCTGAATAGTCCATCGATGATCTTTGCGGATAAGTTTTCAGCATTTCAGGATACGCTTGAAGGAAATATATTTTCATATCACGTATTCCCGATATATTCATACAAAAATGTGACGAGTGTATCATACACTTGCTTTCGAGAGAAGGAAGAAAGAGATCGACATTAATGTGTGTGCTGTAGCATAGCTTTGTCGTTATGTAAATAAATAAATTTTTCTTCACGATTTTGAAAATACACATATATATATATTCCGTATATATTATGTCTTGTGTCGATTGTATCGTGAGCTGGTGTGAACGAGTGATTAACATTAACCAGGCACTCTAACAAGCTCTTTAACTAAATTTCTAATACGAGTTCGGCCCTTTATTCCGTTCATTCGTTTCCTTTATTCGCTTCACTGCGTTAAAATGGATCGATGAAAACAAAAGGATAAAATACTGCAAACTCAAAACATTATTTTATAATTTGATAGAGATGGATCTAAATTAATTATATATATAATAATTTAATTAATTTAAATAAATAATATACAATTTATTTATTTAAATGTGTATGTAAGGCATCTACAAAAATAATTTAATGTGGTTTGACAATGAAAAACGGTTTTGATTTTGAATATTAATTCAAATTTTAATATCCCAGATTATTAGAATCCTACGAATTATATAATACTGTAATATTATGAATGTGATCACATATGAATGTAATATTTTCACTATTTTATTCTCTTAAACAAAATAACATATTTCAGAAATGTTTGACAATTTCATGATTTTTCTAATATTCAAAATATTTATTCAAAAAAAATAAACTCCTGCCTAATATTTATATTATATAGGGAAAGGGGAGAATTTCCCCTTTATTTATTCGATATTTAAAATTCGATATTTATATTATATGTAGGGAAAGGGGTGAATTTCCTTTATTTATTCAATATTTAAAATTCGATATTTATTCCCGTGTATGCGTAAACTCAATTTATATCCCAAATTGAACCTCAACTAAATATTCAAAAACCTGTCTTTTATTTTTTCACCAAGTATCATGAACACCACAAAAACAAGGTCTGTTTAAGGTGCACATAATATATAACTCTTAATTTCTTTTAAAAATCAACTGTACGTACGTATTTTGTACAGAGATAAATGTAGAATAATTTAAAAGATAGGATAAATTAGGAACAGAGTTTATTTTCCAGAAAAAAAAATAAAAACAACGATAAAGATTTCGAAGATATAATTGGACCACTATTGAAGCAAAGAAGATCTTTTTTTTGTTAAAAATGACAGGATGACATGCGATTAATATTACGAAAATAATATACTATTACTAAAGAGCGTGGATACAAGTAGCTCTACCAATGGATTAAATAAACGTGTCGACACATGTAGAATTCGTTAGGTCTAAGTGTAGGATCTGTAAATATAGGATCTGTGTGGATAGGTGTGGGCCTACCTTGTCCTTTTATTTGGGACATGTTTCGTTTCTAAACATCACTATTTCGCGAAGAGGTAACGCACACAGTGATACAGCATTGACAATCGTCTTTTTATGAACAGTTGGGTAACTCGGTAGTCGAGCCAAAGAGTCTCAGAGTTTTTTCATAAATGCAAGTATTTTCCCCCTTTGTTACTTAAGTCACGAGAATGAAAAGAAAGAAGCGATTCTTGCATACCTTTCGGGTATGGCGATTATTAACGACCCAAAACATCACGACACATCAGAAAAATACGATATTACAGAAAAATTAGAATCGACCGATCAAACAAGATACGTAAAAGAGAAAAAGAAACAAACGAAAGTAAATTCTACTACCAATCCTGTCACACAAATGTATTGATGCGAGTGTTGTGTTCTGTTCTATTACGTGGTGTAGGCCATATTCGCCAGTTGTATCCCTGAGATAATTGACCTGATCGGGACGCGAAACAAGTATGGCGGCACTTTGAAGAACGAGCGAGGTCGCAGGTGAGAGACACAACCAACCAATTAGCTTCCTTGATTTGAGCCCCACCCTCATATCTACAATATCCTCTTGTATACGAAATGTAATATAATTTCCATTTTCATTTTCCCAGCCCTCTAGCATTTACACCTGATATTCTGTACACTTTTTTTTTCATACACGTACACATACGTACACGATAGTTTCTTTTCCGACTTTCCATGTCTCCTGTGAATGCAATTTTCCAATAGAAGCACGTACAAACATTAATCCCCATCAAGAAGCCCCTTTCTGATCCGACAAATCCTTCTTATAAGTCTATAAATATATATATATATATTTTAGAGATCAGTGTTAGCATCGCAAAACCGCAGTTCCATACCAGCTCATTGCACTAGTTGTCAGCCGGCCTTAGTGCAGCCGCTGCCCCAAAAACATTCCTCAACAACACACACTAGCCTATCAGCAAAAACCCCTCAATAAACCAATCAGTCCGTCTGCCACCACGGACCTACTTACCACACCCAGCAACTGGTGTTAGCTTGTTTGTTCACACCGATCGCACTTGGGACAAATACAGCTTATCGTGTTTGACACACGCATAAAATGTAAAACGTAAAATGTAAAACGAGTGAATATTATACGAATCTTCTATATATACATATACAGGGTGTCACTTAATTGGCGCCCACTATTTATATAGCGATATTCCTCGTGGAAAAGTGAGTCGAAAAGTTCTGAACCATTTTTTTCTATAATGAAAAAAATTTGAAACCATTTTTTTTGAAATCATTTTTTTTGGAAACCATTTTTTTCTTCTATAATGCGAAAAACTTTATTTTGCATTAAAAATCATGTTTCTTCCGTTAAAAGCGTTTTCTTAAAGAAAATTTCGTCAAGGAGGCTAAAGATCGGTGCTTATTGGCGCAACTTTACTCAATAATTACCGCTTTATTAAGCATTATAGAAAAAAATGATTCAGGACTTTTCGACTCAGTTTTCCATGAGGAATACGCTATATAAATAGTGGGCGCCACTTAAGTGACACCCTGCATAGTCCATTTCAAGATACTTCGTTGATCGTAAATGTTACGCGAGACATTTCATTGCGTTCATGTTTGAACGTCAATAAATCGCACGAATCTAGAACGGATTTTAACAAATTCCGCATTGTCCGGATCAATTTCGTTCGCTTGGTCGCTTCCATTAATTAATTAACATCGTAATCATTGTGTCGACCGTGAACCTCGGGGGAATCTAAATTGAGGCGAAACACAGATAACGTAATTCGCTGTCAATGTATATGCGACAACTTCGCGTCGAGCGAACAATTGTGCATCGTACTAATAAACCGCGGCCTGTAAATTCGTATAACGAGTCTTGAGTTAATTATTCGATAGAAAGATGTCACGGCCGAATGATTTTATTGTCGTTAACTTACTATCACATCGCGCGCCTTGATATATTTCTCGAGCTGTATTTTTCTCCAAGTGCAAGGGAATTAATGCCCAGCATGTACCCTGCATTATCCGAATATTGAGAATGCATATATTATATATATACATACTTTATAACCTAATGTTGTACCTCTTCAATGTAATAATCTGGATGTTTTAGACAATATGTAATAATGAGATTAATTTTTTTATGTATTCGTAAACCTTAAAAAGGGGAAAGGAAAAGAAGATATTTTAAATGACACTAAGAGATTGCTGGTCATACATAAGCTCAGGGATTCTGGTTGAGGACATCCTCAGTGGGCCGAAACGACATAGTTCTAGAATGGCAGATCTTTTTTTCAGTTCAACTGTCATTCATAAATAATGCAAATATGGCTGTGATCTTTCGTAAGATGGAAGCTACACAACAACAACACTGCTGCTGATCGCATTATTGTTCAAGCACTTTATTTCGAATACAATCACATGTGTCCACGGTCGATAGAAAATTACTCGCGTATATTTGCGTATGATAGTAAGGAAGAGCTTTGTTGCTGAATATGATAAATCTTTCGCTCGGATCAATTAACGTTATCATTTTTCATTGTCTCTTATGAATTTTATCATCTGTATATTGCGTGCCGTTTCTATCATTAATATTTTATTAATATTAATCATTTTAACTTTCAATAGGGCGGCTCGTCAGATACTGGTTTAATGGATTAATTTGATCTAGCGAAGTATTAATAGTATTAATAGATAATTAAATAGTCTGAGCGCATATAGGCATATCGATATCGGAATATCCGGCAGACACGCTTACGTGAATAATTTCATATTACGGCAAAAAAAAAAAGAAACAAACACACAGAATTATACGAGCGTTCGATTTTCCTCAAACAACGCGCGCATCCGATTTGTGATAGATTCGCGACACACATCCCTGCGTTTTCTTAATCCGACTCAGCTTTTGTAACGGTTGACACATAAACGACTTGTAAAACAACTCTTCACATCCACGACACTCACATTCGACACGTACATGGCGTCAGGTCCGTATATTAGTGTGAAAATAATCTTAACAATGGACATTGGACTCGTATCGGATTCAGTAGCACCTGTCGCGCGACCTCTCTTTATGAGAAAGATGTTTTGTTACGCGTAATAAAGAGAATTGCACGATGAGGCAAAACTGAGTTCACGATGGAGTCTAATGTCACCGGGTAGAAGACATTAAGCATGGAATGATCACGGTCGAACTCTGCTATTTTTCCTCTGCAAGTCTGCTGATTATCTTTAGGCACCACCAGTCTTACCTGTTACGGTGGCATTTCTAGAAATAGAAAAATACGTCACTATTAATATGTATATATATACATATATACACGCAGCACGTAGAGATTACACACTTGTAGAAGAGACTTTTGTGCTTGACGTATTGCAATAACTAATACACGAATGAGCCTGCACTCATGCGTATTTGACCAGACACTTGTCAGCATTAACCTATGTATATCGTATATTTAGCGCTACTAATTTATCATGTATATAGGTATGTGTGTGTGTGTATGGGTGTGTGTATGTGTACAGTTATTCATGTTAAATGGTTAAAATAAATCACTCCAATTCCTAGCGCAATTTTGTGGTAAGTTTAACTCCCATTGATCTGTTATTTATTTCACAGGTATTCGCACAGTTCGCGTATTATTCAAGTGCCAAATAATTTTTATTATTTTTTATTATTTTCAATGAATAATATTGCTTAAGTTATTTTTTAAATAAGCTCAACTGTCAATCGATTTCAAGATTGTTCGAATTTTTCTTGAAAAACGCAAATTTAAAGTAATATCGATTTATTTCTTATTTCTTTTTTTAAAGTTACATATATCGAAATAAATAACTAATTATATATATATATATATATATATATATATATATAATGTAATTTGAGAAAGTAAAATGAAGATTTTTAATCTCACTGTGGCAGCAGACTAAAATGGCACGAAGAGAAAAAAATATAATTTGATTTTCTATCGGCATCACATAATGTTCGTTCTTCTCTTTTCCCGCCATTTATCTATTTTACGATATACATCTTGAGAAGTATTCGATGAAAAGCTTATTCAGCAGAGGAAAAAATTAAAATTAAAATTATAAAAAGAGTGGTTGAAGATAACAATCAAAAATTAAATTAAAAATACAAAGGCAATAACCACTGCGCCAAGTTGAACGTAGCAAAAATGTATTAAATTGACTTATCAGCGTGAGATCATAATGAATCGAATAATTGCATGGATGTAGATCGTAAATGTAAAAAAGCTAAAAATTATAATCAAATTAAAAGAATATTATTATTGCAAAAATTAGCAGACTGAAAGTCGTCATCAAAAGTTACATCGAAGATTCGCATAAGTAACAAACGCACGTTTTGAACCTATACCGGTTCATTCTCAATGTCGAATTATAAACAATTATAGAAAAAATCATAATACAAAGTCAAGCAGTAATGTCGCAGATAAACAAATAAATGAAAATAAATTGAAGTTGTGGCTGGAAAGAGAAGGACTTATATATAATTATATATATATATCTGCAGAGTTAATATATATTACATAGAGTGTATATAGTAGTTGCTTGAGAGTTTCCCTTTCTTTTCCTATATCACTTATTAATATCACCCTGATAAGAACGTAATCTAATATGTTCGTTGTGTTGACAGACATATTGTTGTGTGCGGCCACATCACCTACGAATCGGTCTCGCATTTTCTCAAGGATTTCTTACACGAGGATCGCGAGGACGTCGACGTAGAAGTTGTCTTCTTGCATAGGTATGATCGGTGTTTTTATCAAAATTGACATTTCTGTCGACTCGTATCAGATGTCGATTTAATCCTTGCGACTTTACCGAGTTGTATTTATCGATTGACTAATATTACGAATGGTTTCGGAAGGATTATCACTTGACGTGAATATATTTCATGCGAATTTTATTTCATACATACGCACACATTCATTTTCAAATCGCTAATTCATCCGTGTTATCGATTGACGCAGATGAATAATGACCATTCGTATTAAATTTTTTTACATTAAACGCATTTTTTTTTACAGGAAATAGAGGTTTGTGTATTTGATTCTAATAGAATATACAATCGTTTATATTTCTTTCAAGTCCTGTAATCTTATATTTCTTTACAGTTTCTTTTATATTGAATAATATTTTATTTTTATGTTGGCGACTTCGTGGTGAGTATACGTCGCCCTTCGACGATCGAGAGATTTTCTGTCGCCAGGCGACTCAAAGCGATCAGATTCCATTAGCTCCGTGTCTTTTATCGATCGTAAAACTTGGTTATTCCAATAGCGTTTCAAATTACGAACAGAGATTTTCCATTGACGTTCAATAACATGGACTCTTAAAGGGGATAAACAAAGAAGAAGATCACATTTCTCACGCGGTCGCTGGTGTAGTCTGATCGCTATAGTCGTAAGGGGTGGTTTGTGTTTTCAGGAAAGAGCCGGATCTCGAATTGGAGGGTCTTCTGAAGAGGCATTACACGACCGTGGAGTTTTTTCAGGGCACTATGATGAATGCCGTGGATCTGGAGCGCGTCAAGGTACCCTGAACCCTAGAACAACACACGAAAACCTTCACCAACCAATCAACCAACCCTCCATCAATGCCCTCCACCGTGGCCGCTCGCGCTTCTTGTTTCCTTGCAGTTCTTTAGGTTATTACACGGTTATTCGCCTGGGTATAACACGCCGTGTGATGGTCGATCGATATATATATACTTATGTATCTCTCTTTCTCTCTACAAATGCATATATATATTATCTATATTTACATATATTTTATGTCACACGTCATGCAGTCTCATGTTGATAATTGCATTATTTTTTATAGAAACTCGCAAACCTTGCGAGTGATTCGTGCGTATACGAATACATCTGCGGATCATACCAATGTTCGCTACATTCTTTAGATTTATTCTCTCTTTTCGCTCTTTTGCTCTCTCTTCTTTCGTTCACGAACTGTCGAACCGTTCGGTGCGGCATAATTGTCATCGATGCACGTATTGACAGAAATTCCATTTTTATTCGAGTTTACTGTATCAGAATTCACGGCACTCTGACCGTAAAGTAACGCTTTCGAGAATACATTTCGTGAATACAAAAGCGACGCGGCACCGGACGGCCGAAAGATATACATACGTATCTATCTATATTTACGTAGAAAGCAACCGCCTGCGACTGCATGGTATGCTGTATTGAGCTATGGAGCCGACTCAGCGTGCAGTAGAGACTTATTTAGAAATTTATTATTATACGCCTTAGCGTTCCCGTTTCCTTTGAGAGTGATCGCGTACAATTGTATTCGATTAGAATCGACGAATTCGATGAACGCGTTATTTAATGACACACGCGATATGATGTTTAAGTTTCCCCTCAAAGGCCACGGGCACGTGAACCATGAAATCTGTATTACTTATTTACGTTCTTAATGTTTCTTCGCCGACCATTTTGTCGGCCCGCTACTCGACGATATTCTTGCAAAAAAGGCGCCCGTCCACAGCTGAGGTGAATGTTATTTATAAAAAGAATCGTATCGTTTTGTCGGATCCGTTCAGGAAACCGCCAGATCTCGAACTGGAAGGACTATTCAAGCGGCACTTCACCACCGTGGAGTTCTTTCAGGGGACCATCATGAACCCGATTGATCTACAGCGGGTTAAGGTGAGTTTGTTATTACCACAACCGAACAATCTGCCTCCTCAATACAAGAAATATGCGCGTTATAAACCCATATATATGATACATATTTAACAACTTTCCCTTTATATATACACACACACACACACATATATATATATATACTTTTATATATATATATATATATATATATATATATATATATATATAATGGATTGTCTGCCCCTTACTCTTATTATATTTCTATTTTCCTTTCCTACTTGTTCAATTTGTTAATTATCGGCTCGTCATATTTCGACATACACGGTATCAGCTTTTTATTGTCGCATAATTAATATACTTAGAATTATTTTATTTAAATTAGAATAAGAATTATTTTAAATATGTTGAGATTTGTGAATTCTAAAAAATTTAAATTTCAATTCTGCTACTTTATACATTATATTATAAGTTTATCGTCTCATTGTTTTTCATAAAATTTTCTAACATCTTTTCTTTCAAGTTTTTCTTGTAATGTAAATTTTGATAGAGAAAAGAAAAATGTTTTATCAAAATTAGAATTAAATAAATGAACGTTTTTGTACGTTTTACATATATATATATATACAAAATGCCTTCAATCATATACGTCTTGTTGGTACAATCAAATGATTTTTCTCAGTGTATATATATATATATATATATACACTGAGAAAAATCATTTGATTGTACCAACAAGACGTATATGATTGAAGGCATTTTGATTAAATCAAACAAGAATTTCTAGTTATCATGACAAGACTCGATTTTTTATAACTAGAACGTTTAATAGATTTTACTATAAGGATTTGGTTAGTATTTTCTGGTTGGATCTTTAAAATTTCTTGTTACATTAATTTCTTTGCTTATTCTCTTAACTCGTATTCAATATTTGTCATAAAATGTATATAAAAAACTAGTATTAACGTTATGCAAAATATATTTTTTTTCTTTTACGAGCAGTAGTGCCAGAAAGAGGACGCTAGCTCTCTGATTGTGTGCGTTTGAGCTGCATCTTCTTCTTGCATCACTGTTTATCAGTTTAATTTCTAACAAACCGAATTTATTCAATAATCTGGATTGAATTTATCCAATAATCTTGTTGGAATTTAGAATATTAAACAGACTTTTGAGATTAAATGGAAAAAATTTTAGGCGACTCGGTGCTGGCGAGTTTAGTATTAGTTTATTAATCAGAAAATTTGGTAAATTTGACAGGAAGAAATTAATCAGATTCATCTGGTAATTCCTACAAGAATTCTGGTTCGTCCATTTTCCAACAGACATACTAGTTGAATCTACCAGAATTCTAATTAATGCAACCAGATTTTTTTCTCAGTGTATAAAATATTTATGCATATGCAACGTACATATATGTTCTCTCTTATTGTGTATACATATAAATTCTTTATTCTTATGAAGATTTAAAAACTAATTTCTTTTTAAATTTAAAACAATATTTATACACATTACAGGTGCGATGGAGGGGATTACATAATTTGTATTCGCGTTAGAAAAAAATTGATGAGCGACTTTACAGCTGTTACCGTGGGCGATCGGTAGATCGTTCGAGAACTGACATTGTGCCGATAACAAACGCTGTTATTCTAGGATGTTTGTTGCCTGTATGTCTCCCTTTATACTCATATATACATTGACGATGTCATATGATACTCCTATCGGAGTCTCTATATGCTTTCGTGTCTCGTCAATTTGCGATAGCTAGTTTCGAATTCGATCAATTATCCGTGAGGTTTTTAAAAAAAAAATTGGGAATGCAGACCTGAGAACCCCATGACCAAAACTCGTTATTCAGTCCTATGCTCGCTTCGATAACGTCACCCCAATCTAATAGCCTCTGTTTATCTATCTATCTATCTATCTATCTATCTATCTATCAATCTATTTATCTTTCCGTCTATCTCGTCCCTTCTTTCTATCTATACATACCCGGCAACAAATCCGAGAGGAAAGCAACATCAATTTTTCCTACATAGACACGTAGACACGTACACACACGGACATTTATGCATAGCCATTTATGTGAGAAAAGTCCCTTTAAGGTTGTATTGCATCCACCGGATAGATCCATGCCTGCATCGACCCAAATGGGTAAGTGCCCGTGTTTCTCTCGTGGAGAGATTGGTTTACCAGACAATTACTTTTCAGACGATAGTATTTGTTAGAGAATTTTAATATCTAATATATATATATATATATATGGGATAGTCAATCGTGATATCTCTGTTAGCGTATCGATCCTGCACTGACGAAGACGAGACGGTACGTTCTTCTTGACTGTTTGTATAGTTTTTTTTACACATCGAGGTTAATGCCAAGTCTTGTTAGCCAATAGATTAGCATGTAGATAGAGGCGCTTCTCCATTATTCAGATGTATAGACTTAGAAACGACCTCTTCTCCCGATGATCGATAAGGTTTGCATATCCAAGGAATGTGTCGTAGAGGCTCGCTTTTATACTTTCATCATTATTCGAATCGTGCGACTGCGTCGAAGTTGCGCACGAAGGAATTGAAAAAAAATGTATACATTGCTGTTCGGTTGCGATATTCCTTTTTTCTGTTAAAGTAGAAATTTTAACTTAAATTGTTAAAATAATTTTTATTTTAATATTGACAGTTTTTAAATGTATCTGACAATTATGAACCTGAAATTTATTTGTCTATTAATATACATAAATAATAATTGGTAATTAAATCAAGCGTATAGAGATGAAGTAAATTGATGGGATTCAAACTCGATAAATTTTCATGAGTTCGACTAACTTAATTTGCCTCGTTCATTTCGTCAAGCGAACAACTCTATTAGCCGTGCGAACCTTCGATATTAAGTAGTCATTGTTGTCTCATTGAATGCTTTCATATCACTTTTATATTGTAGATGCATAATATTTTTTCCATAGTATTCTTTACATCGTGAAATATTCTGTTTCACACTTTATTGTATCTCCACACTACAATAATGTCTTCCATTCATTCTATAATTCTATCAATTTGAGAAACCCGTATATTATATTTATTGCGAGAAGAAATAATTTTTCCCAGTACAGATTATAGATTTGTAGATTTAGTTGTAGCTTACACGTATCATATTGATTTCCTGGCGACGATCGCGAGATACGTTCCATATAGTTGCTTGTCTCTGAAATAAATACGATTTTATTGATTAATTAATTAGTATTTTTTACTCTTTTCTGCTCTATTCTATCTTCGAATACACGCGCAGAGAAGAATCTCTATTTTGCTATCGCTTTGAGACCAACGTCCTGCCCAATATACATTTTTCCTATCTATTAATCAACGTTAGAATGAAGTAACGGACGACACGAAATGGATTATCCCGATTTTTAGGTACATGAAGCGGACGCGTGTTTGGTACTGGCGAACAAATACTGTCAGGATCCGGACGCGGAAGACGCGGCGAACATCATGCGCGTCATCTCCATCAAGAACTACTCGGATGACATTCGCGTTATCATTCAATTAATGCAGTATCACAACAAGGTAACCATTATCGAGATGTTGCTCCGAAATAAATTCTGTTCTAAGCAAAGCGGAAATGTTGACAATAAGTTTTGTCTAAAATTTGTTTATCGAGAATTGTCTTTGATTTTTGTGTGTCTGTTTCCGAGGGTTAAATATTCTCTTGTTGCGTTGCAACACAATATATACAGGGTGTCCCAAAACTCATAATCAATCTTTCAAAGACAGACTCCTGGGATCATTTGGAGACGATTTTTCCTCAACAAAAATGATGAAGGCCATCATTTTTTGCATGTTCCCAGTTTTTGTCAACATATATCTTTGCAATTAAGCCTTAAATTAAAACTTAACTAAAGTAAACTCTATTTAAGATTAATCGAAGAATGTGATTTTGTTAATATTTTATTTCTACAAAACTTAGTTTACGAAAAACCTCTTATTTCCAATCACTTATAATTCGAAAATTATTAGTGCCTCAACATTTTCGTTGAGGAAAAATCGTCTTCAGATGATTTCAGGAATCTGAAAGATTGATTATGATTTTCGGGACACCATGTACATTTTTATCGATGACTATTTTTTATTCCTTCTATCAAAAATCATATGTTCCAGGCCTACTTACTAAACATTCCATCGTGGGATTGGAAGCAGGGTGACGATGTCATATGCCTGGCGGAGTTGAAACTAGGTTTCATCGCACAATCTTGCCTCGCGCCTGGTTTCAGCACAATGATGGCCAATCTCTTTGCGATGCGTTCTTTTAAGACGGTCAGTAAATCGTCGTTATTCGGCAGTCCACCTGCCATTTAATCTATGCATGTCTGAACGCAATTCCTCGTATAGGTCTTTGTTACGATCAGGCTGTTCACAGTGATCGCGTACAAAAAAAAAAAAAGAAAAAGGAAAAATAACGTCGTCGTATTTTTCGCGAAATCGAGATCTTGCGATCACTCGGATTCGAGTGCACCAAAATTTTCTTTGACAAATATCTCCATAATCTGATGAAATAATTTCTAACAAATTTTCGTCTCGTAATTCGTGCAAATCGCTAAATTCCCTTGCACTTGATCAATATGCACGGTCGTTGAAATGCAAATGCAAATGCAGAAGCAACTCGAAACTTACGCGTCGCGTCATGTCATATTGTGACACGTCCGGAAATAGTCGGACACGAGCACCTCACTGTGGACATACGCGCACAATCCGTACATGCATAGGAGCGTGTGATTTAGAAATGGTTGGTTGATTGGTACCAGTCGCCCGATATGCAGGATTGGCAGAATGACTACCTGCGTGGAACCGGAATGGAGATGTACACCGAGAAACTGAGCCCTACCTTCATTGGAATGCCCTTTGCGAAAGCTACTGAGTAAGTCGGTCCATGGACTAATCCAACATCCAGCAGATACGCGTATATCTGATTCAAGAGACGGGACCAGCATTGGCAATGTCCATCGCTCGATCGCCATTGCTCTTCCCTGTTTGATCTCTCGTGTTTGCGCTTTCTCGTGTATTCTCCATGATGTTGTTTCTTTCTTGGTGCGCGGTTACGAGGTAAACCGCGATCGGGTGATGTATGGAAATGTATCGAAACAAACGCTAATTCCGTGTCGATAATAGTGTTGTGGCGCGTGTGTGATTATTTTCATGCTTCTTCAGCCAGAGTGACGTAGCGAACACGTGGCATGGCGATCGATTTTGTCGTCTAACGAGAAAAAGTAGGGGACTTGGTCTCCCGCTATTTTTATGGACTTTTTGCGTTGTATGTTACGCTTTTATGTCGCAGAGGGATTCAAAATTAGAAACTTAGATAAGATAGTTTTATGAGTTAAGTCTCCTTATCGTCTTTTATTAGACTTTGCTTTTTCAATCATGAATTAAACAATGGTAGAAAAGATATTTCTGCACAATTATCGTATAATGACATTGAGATGGTAATTAATATCATTTTTTTAAATGTAAGATAAAGAAAAAAAAATAAATTTTACAGAACAAATACAAACTTTATTTAGCTTTTATAATCTTGAAATTAATAAAATAACTTTATGTCGCTAGTCAGATAATCCAAGGATCGTTGAAAAAAATGTAGTCGACCAAACTAGCCAGAAAATTGTTTATTAATACGACGTTTCGACCATATGGTTGTGGTCCTTATCAAGTATATACTGGAAAGATTTATAAATAAATTAAACAATTAATTTTCGGTTTGAATAATATAACAAGCACAACGAAATAAAGTGTGATCAATTTTACCGATGTAATAATAATCAGGAGACAGGCATAGACGATAATCCTGCAAAAACGCACAAGTCACATTAGCAAAAAACGTTATTTAACTAGATTCGAATTTGAGAGAAACTGATGCGTCCGTGTTTATAATCTTAATTAATAGATTGACATTATAGCAATTTTTTTTGTTTTATTAAACGTATATCTACCTTCCGAGAATATTATATTTAAAAAAATTCCTGGTGTATTGAATCTCTCTTAATAGACGATTCAGGAATTTAGGTTTAAAATCAAACAAAAAGGCCTTTAGCACATATCAAGTTATTTTAATATTATAACTGCAGAAAGCAAAGTTTAATTTATTTCAATAGACAATTAAAAATAATTTAATTCATTCGACTTACGTCGTGCAAGAAATTTATGGAAAATGGATAACTCTTCTACTCTTTCTTGTAAGACATGAACAAAACTCTTGTGGTTTTCATCGCGTTTAATCCTGTTGTCTAGGGAAAATTTCGAGCGAGAGGAATTTTTTTTGAGTAAGAATAGTGAAACTCGCTGGAAAATCATTGCCATCTATATTTCTCAGTCATGCTTTGCGCGTCTATTATATTCATGTTACGATTACATTTACGACAAAATCGACATTCGGAGAAGGTCCGTAGTCTCTTGAATCGGAAGGCAAAAAAAAGGGATGAAGCTTCGCCTCGCCTATGTCTCTCACTACGCTCCACTCCGCTGTATACGTAAACGTATATACATATGTAAGTATATGCACATATACACTATATATACAGGGTGTCTCATTTTAACTTTCACACTTGAATATCTCGAAACCATGGTTTCGGTGAAAATGTTTTAAACAAAAGTTGTATGATCTTAAGGAGGATCATAAAATGGTGTCATTGGTTTTACCTTGAAAAGTCGTTTGAAGATTACGTGAAGATCACCTCCAACTTTTTAAATAGGACACCCTATATATTTTTGCATATTTTTGTAGTTTGCCTCGAGAGCTTTCCAAAACACTATAATTTAATATTTTTTTCATTAAGTACTTTTCGAGTTATGAGTCTTGAAATAATTTCTTAATTTTACATAAACCATAAAATATCTAGTAAAATATTCATTTTTCGATTATCTTACCCTAATACTTCTATGTACAAAATAATGAGAGGAATCAATTGGTGTAAAGAAAACATACAGTTGTTTTTAAGCAAAAAAATGTAATCGTTAATTGCAAATTACATTTTTTTTCTTAAAAACAATTATGTTTTTTCTTTACATCAATTGATACCTCTCATTATTTTGTACATAAAAGTATTAAGATAAGATAATTGAAAAATGAATATTTTACTAGATATTTTATGGTTTATGTAAAATTAAGAAATTATTTCAAGCCTCATAACTCGAAAAGTACTCACTGAAGAAATACTTTATTATAGTGTTTTGGAAAATTCTCGAGATAAGCTACAAGAGTAAGTAATAAAAAATCGGGGATTTTATTTAAAAAATTGAAGATGACTTTCACATGGCCTTCAATCGACTTTTCAAGGTAAAACCAATGCACCATTTTATGACTCTCTTAGAACTATATAACTTTTGTTCAAAACGTTTTCACCAAAACCGCCATGATTTCGAGATATTCGAGTGTGAAAGTTAAAATGGAACACCCTTTATATATATACACACACATACATACATATATATATATATATATATATATATATATATATACATATATATATATGTGTGTGTGTATATGCATATAAATATACATATGTATATACACGGAGCGAATCTCCGTGCATATATACATATATGTATATACATATTATAATATGTATATACATATATGTATATGTATATACATATTGTAATATGATACATAAATGTGTCTATTATATTGTATAAAACCATATCTGTGCTACACCTAATCGATGTAAACCACCCCTTCATCGCTTCAGTAACGTATCTATATTTTCACCCTTCTCTGCAATTGATATATACATGTAACTTTGAAAGAGTTGTAACAATAACAATTAATTAACAGTAAACGAATGATAAGAGGAACGACGATGGTGCGACTCGATCTTGTTAGAGAGGAGAGCTTTTGGACTCGTAGAGCATTCGCGAGTTTTTTTTTATCCGATTCTTGTTTTCAAGTTTCTAGTCTAGAGAGAACAAACTAGAAACTTTCATCAATCTGGTGTAGTGATGGACGAACGTTCGGAGTAAATACCAGTGGATCATCAGTGAAGTTGCTGAATTCGTAGGGCAATCCTTTGATTTGAGTTTTATTGTCAGTTCCACAGCAACGTGTTTATTGTCATCGTGAACTTGACAAAAATGTTCTGTGAAATACACAAACATACGATTCGTATTTTCGGCTTCTGTACAACAATTTTGTACAAATGAAAAGCTGGAACAACGTACAACTTTTTAAAAGCGCTTTTTAAAATAGAAATTAAGTAGATAATATTTTTTTTTAAACTGTATATTTTACTTTAATAATTATGTCCAAACATAATTAAATTTCTTAATTATTTTTACAAATTATGACAAGTTAATGCCAGAAGTATCTCGATAAAAATATACCATGAATCTACTTTTGAAACGTTATTGTCTTGCTTCTTCACTTAGAAAAATAGATAGCTCGAGAAATAAATCTAAGGTCTATCGTTTTTATCATCTTTCATATTTAATGAAAGAATATTTTCTCTTAGCATACATTAGAACTCTGCTAATATGCCATGTGGAAGGATTATCGCAAGAATAAATAACTGCGAAGAATTTGCATACAAACGTTTAACAACAAAAAAATACGAGAAAGATTCAGGTTTCGATTAATCGACGAATCGTTGAGATTGATGGGAAGAAACAGAATTTGCAAAAACTGTAAATTTTACTTTAATAATTATGTTCAACATAATTACGTTCCTTAATTATTTTTACAAATTATGACAAGTTAATGCCAGAAGTATCTCGATAAAAATATACCATGAATCTACTTTTGAAACGTTATTGTCTTGCTTCTTCACTTAGAAAAATAGATAGCTCGAGAAATAAACCTAAGATCTATCGTTTTTATCATCTTTCATATTTAATGAAAGAATATTTTTTCTTAGCATATATTAGAACTCTGCTAATATGCCATGTGGAAGGATTACCGCAAGAATAAATAACTGCGAAGAATTTGCATACAAACGTTTAACAACAAAAAAATACGAGAAAGATTCAGGTTTCGATTAATCGACGAATCGTTGAGATTGATGGGAAGAAACAGAATTTGCAAAAACTGTAAATTTTACTTTAATAATTATGTTCAACATAATTACGTTCCTTAATTATTTTTACAAATTATGACAAGTTAATGCCAGAAGTATCTCGATAAAAATATACCATGAATCTACTTTTGAAACGTTATTGTCTTGCTTCTTCACTTAGAAAAATAGATAGCTCGAGAAATAAATCTAAGGTCTATCGTTTTTATCATCTTTCATATTTAATGAAAGAATATTTTCTCTTAGCATATATTAAAACTCTGCTAATAAGCCATGTGGAAGGATTATCGCAAGAATAAATAAATGCGAAAAATTTGCATACAAACGTTTAACAACAAAAAAATACGAGAAAGATTCAGGTTTCGATTAATCGACGAATCGTTGAGATTGATGGGAAGAAACAGAATTTGCAAAAACTGTAAATTTTACTTTAATAATTATGTTCAACATAATTACGTTCCTTAATTATTTTTACAAATTATGACAAGTTAATGCCAGAAGTATCTCGATAATAATATACCATGAATCTACTTTTGAAACGTTATTGTCTTGCTTCTTCACTTAGAAAAATAGATAGCTCGAGAAATAAATCTAAGGTCTATCGTTTTTATCATCTTTCATATTTAATGAAAGAATATTTTCTCTTAGCATACATTAGAACTCTGCTAATATGCCATGTGGAAGGATTATCGCAAGAATAAATAACTGCGAAAAATTTGCATACAAACGTTTAACAACAAAAAAATACGAGAAAGATTCAGGTTTCGATTAATCGACGAATCGTTGAGATTGATGGGAAGAAACAGAATTTGCAAAAACTGTAAATTTTACTTTAATAATTATGTTCAACATAATTACGTTCCTTAATTATTTTTACAAATTATGACAAGTTAATGCCAGAAGTATCTCGATAATAATATACCATGAATCTACTTTTGAAACGTTATTGTCTTGCTTCTTCATTTAGAAAAATAGATAACTCGAGAAATAAATCTAAGGTCTATCGTTTTTATCATCTTTCATATTTAATGAAAGAATATTTTCTCTTAGCATACATTAGAACTCTGCTAATATGCCATGTGGAAGGATTATCGCAAGAATAAATAACTGCGAAGAATTTGCATACAAACGTTTAACAATAGAATATACGAGAAAGATTCAGGCTTCGATTAATCGATGAATCGTTGAGATTGATGGGAAGAAACAGAATTTGCAAAAACTGTAAATTTTGCTTTAATAATTATGTTCAACATAATTACGTTCCTTAATTATTTTTACAAATTATGACAAGTTAATGCCAGAAGTATCTCGATAATAATATACCATGAATCTACTTTTGAAACGTTATTGTCTTGCTTCTTCACTTAGAAAAATAGATAGCTCGAGAAATAAATCTAAGATCTATCGTTTTTATCATCTTTCATATTTAATGAAAGAATATTTTCTCTTAGCATACATTAGAACTCTGCTAATATGCCATGTGGAAGGATTATCGCAAGAATAAATGATTGCGAAGAATTTGCATACAAACGTTTAATAACAGAAAAATACGAGAAAGAGGGGCTTCGATTAATCGATGAATCGTTGAGATTGATGGGAAAAAAAACAGAATTTGCAAGAAATTTGAATGCATGCCCACGTACAGCTATAGAGTGAGTGTGAGTGAGTATGAGAAGTGCTCGCCTCTGGAATTACAGCTTCAGGAATTTGATCATTACCGTTGGTCGTTCGTTTCGGAAGATAACTCTTACTCTCCTGTCGGTCGCTATAATTGCGAGATACATCATCGTACATGATCGTCGTGCGTCAACATAATGCAGATTACGCCATTCGACATTAGGGCGTTTCCCAATGCTTACATTCTGTCTCGGAGAAATGATTTCTGGCAACACATGTATAAAAAATACAAGAATGTCTCTAAGAGATATATCAAAGGAAAATCTTGTAGATATTTTTTAATACTTTTGTGATGTCTGGACCTCAGGATCCGACTTATAGAATACAGAAAAAAGAACCTAATCAAATTTTTTTACAGAATTAAATTGTTTTGAAGACTAAGATTAACGCTCCAGGCAAATCTTTTAGACAAACAATTATTTTTTTTTTGCCCTTAGGAAACAAAAGATAAAAAACATTCCATTACAATCTCCTCCGGGAAGAGTAGCAGCTCGTCCATGTAGCTGCTACTTTTCGTTGTGAGGAAGGTCTCGCGCGTAGATCATGAAAGTATGATGACGTCGGGCTTGGTTGATTGGTGTTTCAGTCGCCGGACACACAGGCATGGCAGAATGATTACCTGCAGGGCACGGGCTGCGAGATGTACACGGAAACCCTCTCCCCGTCCTTTACCGGGATGACATTTCCCCAAGCCAGCGAGTAAGTTCTCGCTGCCAATGGCTGTTACACACATAAACGTACCGAACAGATACTCACGCCAGTCACGCGACATACATGTACATTGACAATTATACGGACTATCACATACAATATTTATATGAAGAAAAAGCGATATTACATACAATATAATACATTCGATTATACAAATTTCTTTTCCTTCTATCTCTTTTTCTCTCTTTGTCTCATATCTTCGCGTCTCACGAATTATTAAATACATTGAACTATTTTGTGATACCGAAAAAAACATACTTTATACATATATTATATTACAACATATTTATGAGAACTTATATATATATATATATATATATATATATATATATATATATATATACATATCGCCCTCTCACCTTGATCTTTTCAATCTCTAATCGATTTTTTTCTTTACTGGTCTCTCTATTATACTCTTTGTCTATCTCTTTTTGTTTGGATTTTGCGTAGAGTAGTCCAGTTTTGAGCTGTACAAATCCATTTACTTTTTCTCTCTCTTTGCCTCCGTTTGATCGTGCCCCGACCATTTTTTTCAATCATTTTTGATTTTGATTTTCGAGCTCGAAATTCTGCACAGATCTTTGTGAATTGCGTAGAAATAAAGTAGAGAAACGTAATGACGGACGAATGCGGACTTTGTCGCGCGCCAAAAACCGAAACCGATCGTGCTCGGTATAATTGAATCGCTTGATTGGCGACCGGGGAATCCGGTTTGCGGAAACGAAAGTGTTTTAAACGTTTCGGGTCGCGGAAATTGCTGGAAATCGCATACCAGCGCACACGATTTGCGTGCGAATAAGCACGCTTCCGAAAATGTTTCTATCGGGAACAATTTTAACGACCGTATCGAGACCACAGAAACGATAGCGTCCCCATATCTCCGATACCATTTTACGGAACAATTGATATCGAGATTGAAATTGCGCGGTGCTTAATCCTTTCACAGCTTGATTCGTTTACGCAACCCGTACACATTTTTTTCTCTGTTTTTCAACAACTTCTTTTTCTTATTTTTTTTTCTTTTCTTTTTTTTTGTACTATTCGATCGATTGTCTATCCTTTTACGATTATTTCATATCGCGTGCAAACCATTGTGAAAAGTAATGAAGTGACAAATTACAAAGTTTGCATGAAATGTATACATTAAATGCCACGGATATGAGTTAATTTAACGACCTTGAGGATTTTAATCTTAAATTGACTCGCGCACAATATCGTGACTTGCAGTTGTTCTTGTAAGTTTCAACTAGTTGTGATAAAATGCGCGTGCAAGAATCGTTGCAAAATCCGCATTCGCCCCAATAAGTCGTGCATTTCGCTTCGATTATGTCACAGTTCTTTTTTACGGCGCAACGTGAGACGAAATGAGAAAGAAGCGTACCGTGTCTTTTTTTCAAATTTTGATTTTATCGAAGAGACAAAATTCTATATTTTTCGAATATTTTTTTATATAAATATTTTTGACCATAAGACGTAACGGGCAAGATTTTTGTCTTTTTTATCAATAATATATATATCCATATCCTTGTCATGGTGTGTGTTCTTAGATGTAGCGTTTTAATCTTCTTTTAACAAAAACGCGTTCTTTGTACACGCATGTCTGCTGCTCTTTATCATGTAAGAGTATGTGAAACTTATTTTGGTAACACATTGGTAACACAGGTTATTGGACAAATGTACGAGTGGATATCGATCGTAGTTCTGCCGATTAAATATGTATTAGTAAGCATTGTTTGTTAACAGACTTTATAATCGAGCTCGCAGTTTTGTCTTTGCGAAAATATTAGGGGGTAAATCGCTTTCTGCGAACACTAATATATTATATAGATATCTGCTCGCTGATCATGAGACACACACACATTAAAGACATAGGGACTTGTAATCAATTAATCATGTGGCTATCTTATAATTAAGAGATCTATAAAGTATAAAAAAATAAAATATTTATATAGATATTTTTTTAAGAAAGAACTAGCACAGATTATTAATTTTTATCGAGAGGAATATTTTTATTTCCGCGGATCTTAATACAAAAATGAGAGTTGTGCTAAAGTATTCACTATAAAAACAAATGTAGAAACATTTCATTTCCATGTTTTAATCCGTACATAATTATTTATTTTATTCCGATTGCAAATCACTGTGTGTTAAATATTATATGCAAAATTAAAATTAATTTAATTAGAAAATATGTATTTATAAGACAACAAGCACGTCAATACCGTGCCATATTTCATTTCAATACGAATGAATTTTTGCAGTAAAAATTAAATATTATAAAGAAAACATTAAGTTAAAAAAAATATATACATATAGTTAAGATAGATAATATATTTCTTAAACTTCGACAAAATTATGGTAAATATCATTATAATATCCATTATTATTCAGAACACTTAACACATTTATCATTGAAAATATAATTTTACGATTAAGAAAATCATGAAAAAATTCTAAAGGCAAAGTAAATGCGCCGTTTATTCAATATCCTTTCTCAACCGTCTGAATTGCACCATATTCGCCTATCAAGATTGCATTATTGATCTCTGTAATTTTTAAATCTTGTTATTTTCTGATTAATTATGAAAAATTGTCAGCACTTTTGTTTATAAAAATATCGCACTAGCGATAGCTTTTGTATAAGCCTTTGAAAATTTACAAATTTTGACAGTAATTATTGATTTTAATGTGATATGGATTTTGTATTTGATAATTAATTGTAAAAAAATTTTAAATTGTACGTATGTAGAGAATAAGCGGTAATTACATATTTATTAAACAAAACATTTATTAAATCAATAAAAAAATCGTAAAAATATTTGTAAATAAAAATAATATCTTTACAGATAGAATTTTTTAGCGATATATTTCAGTCAATGTACAGAGGTCAGAATTGCATCATTCACGAAACAGAGAGCTATATAATTCTTTCGAGTTTTCTCTTGTTATGCGCACACTTGGATTATCGCCATTATTTGGTTTGTGTGTGTGAGAAATCTATTTTAAAAAGTGATCTTCACATTAAATACAATACGAATACTTTTATTATCTTTTACACCGTATATTATATATATATATATATACAATCGTATATATAAAATGTTTGTC
This sequence comes from Camponotus floridanus, assembly GCF_003227725.1. Classification (NCBI taxonomy): domain Eukaryota; kingdom Metazoa; phylum Arthropoda; class Insecta; order Hymenoptera; family Formicidae; genus Camponotus; species Camponotus floridanus. The sequence continues at coordinate 709,713 of NW_020229670.1, read as the reverse complement.
GAATGTTAGTTAATCTGTTGAATCCTTACATGGATAAGATCGGATCTCTTGAATGCCTTCTGGAACTTTGAACTAGATTAGGAACTTAGAGCGTAATAGATAGCCTATAGAGAGCGATAGAAACTTTCGATATATCTTGGCATGCTTCAGCTCGTATTATTAGATAAGTAATGAACGCCTTTATGTAAGACTTTCCTGCATGATCGCTTGGAATTAATTCATCAATATATGTTGCATTGTTTGCATGATTGTTTAATGAAAATTCAATGTTATCACTGAGATAATATAACGGAATGTTGTTTATATATATTTATAATATATTTGAAATTTATAATTTTTTAAATAAATGAATGATGTAAATTTAAATATTTTTATATTTGAAGTAAGTTTATCTCTTGTTAGTAAACAATATCCCGTTATGCATCATGTTGTAGATGTGTACATACACATATTTTACTAACACATATTCGTCAATTAATAATGCTAAACGAAGTTTATAAAGTATGAGAACTCCAAATTAGGTAAAATAAAATATTAAATAATGGTCGTCATTTTTAGATATCTTAGTATCTTTTGAAGTAATGTTTTATATGGTACAAATTATGAATAATAAATAAGCACATTAGTTTAATTATTTTTATTTGCCTCATTTTTTATGTATTACGCATTTTATCTCATGTGGAATCAAATATAATCTAATATAATCTGATAAAAATACTTTATATGCCACGTTTGCATTTAATATATATTTTCCTGCAAAGAACGAAACTTGTATTCGTATAAAGATATTCATATATAAGTGAAAATTGTATATAATTTTTTTATACAAAATATTTCCTTTATTTTCTTTAACTTTAACAAAAATGGTTTCATATGAAAAACAAAAGTTCTTATCTTTACGAATCCAACTTTTGCATTGTTTGCCTAACGCATACGATACTGAGTTGAGTTTCTCAAGTAGTTCTATTCCTTATCTCCTATTTTTTAACAATAATTTGTATTATAAAATTTATACTCTTGATATTACTTGTAGATTATATATTATGATTGATTATTATTATTATTATTATTATGACTGTACATATATTATGATTAATATTTTATTTCGCTGTAAAATTTTTATATTACACACAGAATGCCATTCAGATTATTGCACATTATTATATCTACTTATACACAACTCATTATCAATGATATTTATCTTTGCGATATTTCTATTTGCTTATCAATAGCTGTTTTTCGTATATATCGTCACACACAAAATGTCATACAAAAATGTATCAAGCAAAATGTACGCAGACTCTCTGTTAGCTTGATATATAATTAATATACTTGATCAAATATTATGCATGACTTCATCGTAGGTTATGCTTCACGAAACTGAAGCTGTTACTACTGGCCATCGAAATAAAGGGCGAAGGAGGCTCCGACAGTAAAATCTCGATTAATCCACGTGGTGCCAAGATCGCTGCAAATACTCAGGGATTCTTCATTGCTCAATCTGCTGACGAAGTAAAACGGTAAGAATATATTTTGAAACATTATTAAAACAAAAATAATCGTAAAAATTGGCTCAAAGTAATAACAATTATTAAATAATCAAAATGGCAAATAAAAGCCAAGGCATAATTAGAACACAAGAAAAGAATTGTTTATTTCTTATATTCTAATTACTATGCTTGAGTTTTATTTTTACCATTTTTATCATTTAATAATTGTTATTATTAAATTAAGAGTTTATTTAGTCAATATTTAGTTTCATTACTTGTTGATGTAAAGCAAATGAAACATATTCGAGTAATGAAGATATTTTCTATGCTAATATGCAACAATAATTTAGATGTAATATAATTTAGAGTAATTTTAAAGTAACTTTGTAATCTTCTATAATATAATGTAACGAGTAATGTACCTCTGTCGTGTGCTTTTTAATTATATTAAATGTCATGAAATTAATCTGTTACTTTCTTTCGTAAATATTATATATTTCAATTTTATTTTCTATTGACTAAATAAAAACTTAAGTGATATCTTTCTTTATAATTCGCATGACTAGCGGTTCTTGTTTTGTTTATTTTCAGGGCGTGGTTCTATTGCAAAGCATGCCACGATGATATTAAAGACGAGACTCTGATCAAGAAGTGCAAGTGCAAAAATTGTAAGTCTTTCTAGCCCAGTGATCCTTTACAACAGTCTTTTACGATTCTTGCCAAATTTTCTGCCTAATAACATTCGATCTTCTCTCTCGCCGGTTGTTATATACATATGTTTATATATCTGACATATAATTGTACACAGATGTACATAGAACGCGCTCGATCTATCAATAGCATTGCGAGTCTCACACGCGGTTTATCTCTACCCGTTCTTTCTGTCGATCGATATCGATGGACTGTTGCATTGCCACCGGTGTGACTCGCAAAATTAATAAATCGTCTCGACATGTAAAATAACGTATAAATGCGAAACGGATCACGTAGGAAAAGCTCTCTTTATCTCTTCTTCCCCCCCTCCCTCACACTCCGGTTTCTGCCGGTTTACCCCCATTACCCCTTTTACTCCGTTTGAGAGCGCGATAACAGTAATAAATGCGACTATTAACGAAGTGACACGGTTGTGACCATCCTATTGTGATATATGATCTAGTGGGGCAGCAGCAGCGCTCCTGGGGCCGGGACTTAGGTAACGTCTCTCACATTCGTTCGTTATAAGTCTGGTACTTTACTATCATCTGTAACTATCTCTTATTTTTATCTCTTATCTATTTTATATATGATCTTGGCTCTTGATCCAACCCCTTCACTCGCCAAACATCAACTAATGGCTCGCTGCTCATAATCATTTGATTGTGCCTCTGTATTAAAATTCTGTTTTTCGCGCCTTGCGACATTATCTATTACTTCCTTCTGTTATATATATATAACTTATTCCCTTTCTTGATTTCTCTCTTTCTTTTTCTCTCTCTCTCTCTCTCTCTCTCTCTCTCTATCTCTCTCTATCTCTCTCTATCTCTCTATCTCTCTCTCTCTTTCTCTTTGTCTATCTCTCTCAGTGTCTTATCGGTACACATATGCCTCCCATATTAATCAATCTCTTGCAAACCAAGGTGATAATTATGAGGATGATTATCATGTGATAATAATCAATATATAACAATTGCATCTTTAATCATTATTGCAAGATACAATTCCCAAGATGGTGTGACGATCGAGTACTTCTTCGTTTTTCATGTCGTTTATTCCTCAAGAAAAATTTATCGAGATCTTGTCCCTCAGCAACTGATATTCTCGCTCATACCAGTGCATCCAAGATGATAAAATGGAAAATTTATCGCGTATCCGTCATTCGAGAAGCGTCGCACAACACGTTGAATGTGATCAACTTACTTCGCATCGAGGAAATGCGTTCGCGTTTCAATCCCGCGATAAATGACGTGAAAAATGAAGTATCGACTCAACATGTAATTCCCGATAGTCCAGTCAGTTGGCGCATGTCCACCTGACCGAGAACGAAAATTAGCCTGCACTAACTAGTGTATACTCTCCCCCCCCCTCCCCCCTCGCTCGCCTTGCATGCATGACTAGCTCTCGGATTTGGACCCGTTAACGCCATAATGGTAATGACAGCTTCTTTCTCAGTCACTGTCTGTCTTCATCCTCTCTCTATCTCGCTGTCTCCGTTTTCTCCGAAACAACCCCCTTCGATCGTGTGCCAGCTTTCTCTCTGTCTGTTCGCTCTTCCTTTCTCTATCTTTCTCTGTTTCTCAACGTGCTAGCTGTGTTATCGTGGAGATTCCTCGCCGATCGATCGGCCCGATCGGCCGCGATCGAGTCGCGTATCTTCGCATTCACGTTCGCCGGACGTCTCTCGTTCTCGAATCGCCGTGAAATTGGGCCGTCCGGTGGTGCGCAGACGACGGTGGAGCGTTTCCCATTCGTTCCCACGAACGACGAAACCTCGTCGTATCGTTCAGGCACATCGGGTAGAGTTCCCCGGGTCGTCTCACAGTTCCGTCCATGTCACATGCGACATACCGCATCGGGTCCGTACACTCGTACACAACCACATACACACAACTACATGTATCCACATAAGTCTCCCATGAGTATAGAGCGACTTACCGCTCAATCACGATCAGTCTTGTCTCCGCATTCGGGAACGGTAATACCCTAAACCCTGGGCAATCAACGTTGTTCCCGGTACCCGTATCTCACTCGAGTGACCTGCAATCGGTCAATCGGTTGCGACGTTAATCCATTCGTTTTAGGTTTTACAAGAATCAGGTGGTGTGACGGAGGAAAAACTTGTCGAAGGTAATTCGTTCCGATGAGTGAGCTTATTTTTTGTTTTTTTTTCAGATACCCTTTGGATGTATCTATTTATAGTTATACATACATATTGTGATTAATGCCGTCAAATTCGTACGTGGACGCGATATCATTAATTTTCTATCATGTCATTGTTTATTTTATTGTAACATCAGCTATGGAGTAATTGTGTACCTATTGAAAGAAAATTGAATGTAAATTTTACTTATGAAATTATACTTACTGAATTTTCTGAATAATATTGTCAAGTATTTTCTGGCGATTAGTGATATATCTGATATTTCGTTCCGTATTTGTTCTGTATAAAAGTACATGCGATTCATTCTATTCGCGTACGTTCACATACGAATTTCGCAAAATTTTCTGTTATTATCAAAAGAATGCTTCGTGAATACCAGCTGTTCACGTTTTCCCCCCATGTATATACGATGTGTGTTCATTTTACTCATGAACCCGTGTCCGGGTCGATGGCTGGATTTTTACAGATGTGGGGATGATGATGATGCAGACCGGCATGGTGAAGGGAAACACTGCCTACAGCAGTTACCTCGACGGTATGCCTGTTTCCGGCTTCCTGTTCCATCCTGTTCCCATACATGCATATGCACTTGTCGCAGCTTTTGCGAGAATTTTGTCAGTATAAACGAATGCATACGTAAATCGATTCTTTGAAATGATCGAATTTCTGAAAAATAATCTAAAAATGTTTAATTATTGTTAATACACATCTCCTATTTATTCCGTTCGTTATTCTGACAAAATACGTTCTGCCAGACTCGATATTCTTTCTACTCGCGTACTCAAAATACTATCAATAATTTGCATAAGCATCGCTTAATATTTTATCTGCGATGATGAAAAAATTGTCGCGTTCGGCAGAACCAGGTGGGCCTAACATGTAACATGTATGAGGTAAGATGGTGTAAGTGATACAAACATGTAAGAGCCAGACCGACGAGGACTACTCGTCTTACTTATCACATGCACTTACTCCACAATACCCGTATGCGATACTCTTTCACTTGAATCCGTTCAATTCGTACTGTTTATCGTTGAGCTTTTGCTAGAGCTGAAATGGCATTGAACGAGTTATCGCCCTCTAATAGCAGCATACAGTTACGTTATGTAGCACTAACATTGTTGGCCGCTTCTTCCTCTTCTTCGACACATGGGCCGAGGCCGAGTAACAAGCACGCCGGTTGGACGAAAAAATGGACGGCAAATTGATGAATTCATTGTTGTAATGTTTAGCTTCGTACATCACATAATATTATACAATGGTCGCTTCCGCGCAGAAACGCATTTTTGCACGTTATCCCGAATCGTATACTTTGTGTCCTCACTAACGTTAAATGGCCTGCCACCTAACACCAATCGACGGGTTTGCTCATATCGTATTTCAGGCTTGCTAATTATCGTTCTTAACTGTTGTTTCAGTGTGCTTACATGGACTTTTATTAATAATTTATACATCACACCAGTTTCAAATTATCACGCATGTTATATATCGTGCACGAAAGTCCCCTTCTTTCTTTCGCCACAACGTGTTTGCATCGAAATAATGATTGTGACAATTTGAAACTGGGATGCATCTCTATATAAGGTTACCTAATATATTTCATATACGCGTGACATTTTTTTTCATATTTATAACGTATATTGAACGCAATGAATATTATTATTTTGGGTCACCTTATATAATTAATACTAAAAGTATGCATTGTGTTTTTGCACATATTGAGCGTTTTTCGTGAAAGTTGTCGTTCTAAAAATTATTGTAAAATTATGAATATTTGGACTTTTACGAGCATATATTAATATCAGCATATAATTATCAGCAAATCTTTTATAATCTTTTAAATATATTAATAATCTTTTTAATACACGTAAATTGACTTTCCCGAGAAACGTTTCTTTTCATTGTGCTATTTGCGTAATAAATTATATAATTAATTGTTGTGAATCAAGCTATTGCAGTAAAACTTTTAAGTTCATTAATTTTTCCATTAATTTTTATCTAATTTAATACGCTAATTGCAATTGATTACAAAAGTAGATTATGGTTGCAGAGGTCCATCCCTTGTGAGAATCTTGTGCCATTGTTCGAATATACGTTTATGAATATTTTTGCAACTAGAAGGGTATTTAGAACCATTTCACATATAATTTATATCAAATTTTTGACAGCACATTGGATATTACTTAAGAAGTTCGGAGTATTGTTACATACATGTTGTTATACATTCCTTTTTCTTATTTTTAACCTGAAAATATTTTAATAGCCAGGAAAGAAACTATGGCAGTGCGTTATCAAGTACAATATTGATCGTGTACACGTGAATTCCGTTTTCGTAATATAGTTTCAATGTCGCTAAGTGCGCGCCGGGTGATTAATTGGATTCAGCACGCAACCAGAAAAAGCACCAAGACGTAAGCTTACCATGAGCTTATACAGCTTACAGGGACGATGATAATCGATGCCCAGGGTTTATCGAACACACGTTGGCTAAAAATATCTCATTTCCACCTCACATATCCGAGCATATTTGACACCACTCACCAACATCACAACAATAACGCCGACACTCTGCAAACCGATATTGACTTTTGAGAAAGCGATTTTTTCGATATGAGATATCCCCGAATACGAGGCTCAACCTGCACAGCGCAGATATATAATCTCTATATGTTACGACCCTCACAGTAGGCCGAAGTAAATTATGCAATAGTTGTAACACCAGTGTTAATAATAAATCTCTCCATCGAAGGTCACGTTGCAGTCAACCACAACGATATTTTACGGAAAAACGGGAATGTATTCGTAATCAAATCGGTGACGCGCCCGTGATATCCTCTCTCTCTTTTTTCTCTCGCTAGATTTTTTCAGAGTTTATTTCTAGCGATTTTTATATAAACTGAATATTGCATACGTATGATTTAGAAGCCAATTTATTAAATATAATTATTGAGAGAGATATTGGTTATATATATATGGAAAATTAATGTCGATTAAGAGAGGGCGAATCGTAGAGTAGAGAAAGTATAAAAATTTTTCATAACCCGATCCTGATAGAGATAAGTAGCACTGAGTACTAAACGTGACATATCGATCGGAACCACGGATTTAGATATCCCATATCCGTTGAAACCCCCGCATCTAGGTTGACATTGTTTTGGTGTGACAACTAACAGCTCTGGTTCTCCTCCCTTCGGGCAGTGGCCACATTCCGGAAAGGCGTGCGAGCTGTTCAGATGGTTGGAAGAGCAAGTACGTATCGTGTGTAGACTGTGTACCAAATGTCATTTTTCTATCTTAATCCCGATACGGAGATTTATACGAAATAAAATTCATCGAACACGGGGTGTGATTGCAAAAGAAAGGAAAAGATAGATTATAATATTTTAATAGTGTGGCATGACCTTTACTCGAAGAAATTTCCATTTTTTTATTAACAAAATTATTATAATTATAATTTTTATTAATAGTAAGAAAAGTATTTTATTTTCTTTATTTTCGTAAACGATATGCAATGTGTAAGCACTCGATTAATATAGAAACGAAAAATTGCTAATAAATCTATGATACGAATTAATTACTTCGAACTAATGATGAAAATAATGATGACGTATTATCATATTAACTGTACCGAATGTTAATATATCATTGGATTATTATTTTTATATCAAGTTCGACTCAAAGGTCATGTTTATAGTAGTTTCGTATAATAATATTTTTTTAATTTGACGAATATAAAATTTAAAAAGCAAAATTTTCTAATTTGAAACGTGAAACGAAGTTATACTATATCTTAAAATAATTTCATGAAATCTTGACGATTATATAAAAAAGTCCAATATATATATATTCATAACTTAAATTAAATAATTAAATAAGTTAATAATTGTACTGATATTTTATCAACTTAATCATAAATTTTTATTATTCATCTTTTTCGAATAATTAATAAATTTGTTTCTCATCAAAACCTATTTTGCCGATAAATTCTTTGCACAGTTGTAAATGATATATTATCGGACAAAAAATTATTATTTACATGTTCACATCGAGACTAGCACAACGTGCGAAACACATTATAGAGATTTTTATGATTTTAATACAAGATATATACATTTATTCAATTCTTACTTGTATTAAGTTTTAATCACAAAATTAGTGTCGTTGTGCTAATCTGTTAAAATTCGTTCAAATTAATAAGTGGCTCCAGCGTAGAACATCGTTAGTGTTTGAGTCCCTATTGGTGTGATGTTCTTAATTATTTTGCAACCGAGATTACACTACTATCAGTGTCGTTTTGAATGTAGTTTTCCTGAAAGTTTGTCAATGTTACTCAATGGTAATTGTTGTGAGTGAATTATGAAATTAATTCAATTGAGAACCGGCGTGATGTGACTGCCTTGAGTTGTAAAATTATCTTCAATTAATCTTGCATCGGTGTTCGATATCTAATGACTCGACGTATCATTTTAGAGATACTTTAGTACTAGCCCTTTATTACATGGATTTTTATTCGTTCTGTAATAGAAATACTCGCGTTGATACCGAAAAATTCATAAACGTCGTTGTATATGTTTCTGTATTTCTCGGATATTCTCGATATTATAGAACAAATGACGTAACAATTATGAATGTTAATCATGCTGGGTATGGAGTGCCTATGTGTTACGAAAATCTACGCAGAACACCCTTCGAACGCGTGAACGTCATTCCTTTTTCGCGTTATTAGTCAATCCAGACTAACGTCATACTATTGGATTGACGGCAATAACGCACTGTCACGTGCATATCGACGGGTGTTCTACGCCATAAAAAAATTGTTGGCCATCGGAGCAGCTTCGCGGACGATTCGATTCGCCACCAACGCGAAGATCAATGAAACGTTGGTGACAGCCCGTTACTCCGATTGCCATGCTATTGTTTCTTTTTTTTTCCGGTCCCCTTTTGGAAGCAAATCGGTTTTTGCTGGCACCACACAGTCTTCACGATGTTAGAGTAGACGAGTACACGTGAGCGATGCGCGCGTAAAAGAACACAGATGTCAACTAATTTACGCAAATTCGCAAGCTACTTGCATCGCTCATTCGAGTCACGCATACACTTCCATCTCGCGTACTCATGAATACACGACGGAACACGCACATAAGCGGTCGCATTAAACGTCTCTAAGTACACACGTACACGCATATATGTTACGCGAATTCGCATACGGGAAACAAGCACGCGGGCTCATCACAGAACACGAGATCCGCAAGCAAAACTCTTTAACTAACTCTCTATATGTGTCTATCTGTCCGAACTATCTTCTCCTCGTCTTCTCCACTACCGCATAGGTGAAGATCTCTTGTACACAAGTAAGTCTAGCCAAAGCCCGGGTGTATATTTTAATATATTTATGCATTTCCTCTTCTGTATATACGTATATATATATATATATTATTTACGTACATCGGCCGCGGTCGCGTTTAATGAAAAATTGCAATTTAGATCAAGGCGCACGCACGCGTTGCAACGCGTTTGTAGAAGCGTAGGCTAACAAACGCGGATTCTCATCAGTTTACAGAGCAACGCTATATTACAGGTTCATTGCTACTGCCGATGAAGCGTACCACCTTTTGCACGTTTACTCGAACATCCCGCTTGATCTATCCTTCATTTTCCAACTCGTTTGATCTTACTAGCAAATGGATCGAATAGATTTGATAGTATGAAATGAAACCCGTATCCCTAAATGTAAAGCATCACACAGAAAATTACATGGGGAAAACTTTAAAAATACGATGTAATAAAAAAATTAGCTGAAAATAATTTCGCTATTAAAAAGGTATTAAGGAGATGTTTTGTATGTACAATCTCAGCAAAAAGTAGCTGAAGATCAATATTGACGAGTATATCCACTTTTGGTGTATTTTGAGTAAGAATTTGTGGAATATTACAATTTGATCTTAACTACAGCGCAAAAATTTTGTATTTTTTAATATTTATTGCGTTTTTACCGAAATATTCCGAATTTTATCGAAATTATTAACTTTTGACAGAGAATTTCGCCCTAATTATATTTAATATCTTTTTAACCAGTTAGTACTTGTATAATATCATTTGACCAAATATTTCCTCTGTATCTTTTGCAAATTTTAAACAAATTCTGAATATTATTTCCATGTGTTTTTGTCATTTGAATCGACGTGGTTATACGTTTCCTATAAGAACACATGTTAATTCGGTGCAAATTAAAATCCTTGTAACTTGTGAACGCTTTAGTGAATCGATTTAAAAATTGTACTGAAGATTCTTAACATATGTAAGGACATTCTGTACAATTTTTATTAAATTCTCAATATTTTGAAAATAGGTACAAAACATCCTTAAAAAGGTATTAATATCAAATGAAGAAAAAATTCTACACAAAAAAAAAGGACATTCTGTTAAAATATATAGTTTTAATATGGAAATCTTGAAATGAGATTATATTGCGTCAATTAAAGTAAAATATAATTGCTTAAATAATTGCTTACTTGAATGAAACCATTTTATATAGTTCAATCAAGAAAAATATATTCTTATGATTTAAGATTTAATTTTCTTGAATGGAAAAGAAACAATGTTAGATAGAAAATAACATTTTTAAATCAAAGATTATAATTTTCTTAAAGTAAAATTAAATAATTATATATTCTTGAGATGACAATTACAATATTAAAATAAGATTATAATATTGTTGAAATTTAAAATTATTAAATTCTTCTAAGAAGATTATAAATTGTTGCGTATATACGAAACAATGAACGTGTTAGTATATTATTTAAGTATATTAGTTTTGACACTTATTTTTTTTCTGTGTAGTATCAGTTTAATCTGTTACAGTAAAATTTCACAATAATTCTTGTAACGGTCTTAAAATTTCACAATTTAATTTTTTATGCTCTCTGCATTCAAAAGTTTGAAAATTTCTATTATTATGCAATGTATATCATTTTATAACTAGATTTTATAACTAGATTTGTCGATTGAACTCTCTTCTTGTTGATATCCCAAATTAACATTATCTATTCAAGAAAGCTAAGAATTCTTGGTGTGATTCAGCGTTTTATCGTGAACATGAAATATTTTGCGCATTTCCTGTTCGAGAATGTTTTCTTGAAAAAAGTGTGTCAAAGGGGATTTAACTTTGACTTTTCGAGCGGGTGCCTCGCGACGTCCATAGCTTCTAGTTAGCTTAGTATTATTTTACTCAACGGGCCTCGAGTAAGTGCGCGCAAAATGGAGTTTCACACGTGCAATATATATATATTTCCACTCGCACACCGTCTCGATAATGTCAGTTGCAAATAGACACAGCAATCGACGCGTCTCGTCTCGTTACGAGCTAACGTCAGAATCCACATTTTCCCGCCACCTCCCCCAAAAGAACAAATTTTCCTTGCGCTTAGTAGAAAAGTTCTATAATCTTTCATGCACTCTTTCAATTCCTTTCGAGCTTTTGCAAAATCTTTGTCGTCTTGCACGTGAACTCTCTTTCCTGGAGGATGCAAAGCGTGCACTGACAATGCCGAGTAAATATTCTCTATAAGGTCATATTGCATGTTTAGGACACTATACGATACTATAACGTTAAGTGGAGACGACAGATTGTTCTTCGTTTTGTATATTGATAAGTATATTAAAATTTGTTTGCCAACAGCAAAGCAACTGATATCGTCGTCGTGTCTTCTTCACTTGCGTAAATCTTCAGCATGAATTAGAAATTATTTAAGCATACTGCACGTTTATAATCGTAGATCGATTTTAATATCATGTCGTATAACGTTTTCACAATATGGACGAAGATAGTTTGAAAATATTAAAACTCTTATAAAATCTCTTTTCTGACCTCATCTGTCAACTCGTCCACGTTGTCACGAACTGTATATCTTAATTGTTAGAATTTAAAAAGTACGCACATTTGTCTCTCTACAATTTTAATGTTTATAGACAATATTTTATTAGCGATATTGAAAGACCGTTTCAGCTTAATATCGTAAATATGCACACATTTAATTATTATATATTTAATATATATATATATATATATATATATATATATATATTAAATATATATATTGATTTAATGTATATTAAATTATACTGTGTATAAACTGTCAATTTAATCAGTGGCTTAAATTATAATAAATAATTATTATATTACAGAGATATAAATATATTATAATATTTCTACATTTTGTTATTATTTTAGATTTTAGCGCAAGGTAAGAAAGGTTATTTTTCCATAATTTTTTAGTAAGTACCATGAAAAATTGTAATGATTTCCAAATTGTCGTGATGCTGAAACGGAACTTTGCTTCTAGAAGTTAAATCGCAGATTTAGTACCGTCCAACGATAGAGTAGCAATTAGGCTTTAGGTAATTAGTTAGGGTAGCTAACATGTGTAGTGGTTTGTTACAGACGACCACCATCCTCCCCCCACATTCACTCCGCCAGAACTGCCCAAGATGGTTCACGTAAGAGGTACAGTTACACCTCAATCAAAAACCATGCTACAGTCTCGCAAGCTGCCCTTTCTAATTTTGCAATCGGCAATACGACACGAATACATTAACGAATACATTAAAAGTTGCTTGATATATAGTAATCGAAAAACATTAAAGGCGAACGTAAAAGAGAATTATCACTCTCATCGGAAGTTTGATATGCTTTGTTAAACACGCTTGAGCGATTAGTTATTAACACGTTTTGTTCGATTAAGAAATAATAATTACAATTTTTTTTATTTTACTGCTGGAAACATTGGAGAAAGTAGGAAGAAGTTAATAAATAAAAAAAGTTATAATTTTTTTGTTCTTACCATACGTAATGCACAAGCATATAGTTGTACATATATGCTTGCGTATTATTCTCGTGTGTACTACTTTCTCTATTATTGTGACAAGTGCATGCAGCTGACTAATAGATCCGATAATACCGTTCATACTTTACATTATTTTATTTCTGTATGAATATAGTATACATTTAAATTTACACTAATTTCTATTGTGATATATTCTAATGACTACTGATTTGGAAATCGTATTTATTACGTAAACGTGTTCTATTTGAGACAAAATAACATTTTCTGTTTTATATTAAATTTATTAAAAATTTATTAGATTTTGCACAAAATATATTTTTAGTATAGTTGCAATAGTATTTGATAGTTTTATAGAATTAATTTTTAATATAATTTATTCGTATTTTATTTTATGATAATTAATCTATAAAGTATTTAATATATATTTTGCAACATAGATTTTATAGAACAAAAAATGTAATTATTTACAGAGGTTGGCTTGTTAAATAATTTCAACAATTTTTTTAATGTGTATAAAATTATATATTATATGGCGGATCGCGCACGCGGATGTATCATTTTTAAAAGCTGATGCAATTTGCACGAGAGAACTCACAATTTATAAGAATATGTTTTATTGATAACCTCTTTCATAAAGTGATAAATATTTTCAAAAATTTGCAATGAGAATATTAAATATAAAATAATAATTATATCGAAATTATTGAAAATAAATTAAAATTGCATATAATTACATTTAGTAATTAAAATGCTCAGAACATTTATTGGTGCTCGTCTGCGTAAGTAGAAAATCTCGTTTAATTGCACAAACGTTTCTCACACTTTTATGTGAATTTATGAAATGTAAATCTGTGTGCACATATGATAAAATATAGATTGTCTATAATCTCTTTTTATCATGATAAATTGTTCTTGAATGTTTAATATATTAATAAAGCAAATGCAATTAGATTAGATACAATTTTCAAATCAAAGTATTGATGAAACTTGTCTGAGAAACGTTATTTTAGTATTTTTTGCTAAAATAATTTTGTCTGGTAAGTTTTGTGTATATGGTAAATAGAATTTTTTTTAATTTTATATACTTAGAGATGCTTGTTCTATGATTGAATCGTTGATTTGTGAAACGCGTTTTTCATGATATCTCGTTGTTTATAATTTTTAAAGATAAACTCATAGTTGTATAGTAGATTAATAATTCTTCTAATGTAAAAGCTTTAATTTTTTTATAACATTTAGCGCATATATATATATATATATATATATATATATATATATGTATAATGCATTTTATAATTTTATCTTATTAATTACAGAAAATAATTATTCAATAAAGTATCGTGATACACACACATTATATTATACTGTAAATTTTTCTAGTGCTAAATAGTTTACGATTACTTTTAAAGCAAATATTGTTTAATTGCATAGTTTTCACGACTTAATATAATATTTTTTCTTATATTTGATACATTATACTTTCAAAAAAATTATGTACTATATTTGGGGCGACATACTTAACATCATTTTATGATGATACAATAAGAGAATTTAAAAAAATAATTTACAAAAAAATTATGTACTATATTTGGGGCGACATACTTAACATTATTTTATGATGATACAATAAGAGAATTTAAAAAAATAATTTTTGCATAGAAAGTAATTCGTATATTATTACACGATAAAATTTTAATAAAAATAGAATTAGTTAACTTTTAGAAATAAAAAAGAGGGTTTTGTCTCTAACTTATAAATTTATGATATTTATTTTATTAGTAAAAAAAAAGAAGTATATATAATATAAAATAAAGATCATAAAAATTCATATAAATTCTTTGTATTGAAAAGATTTCTATTTTGATCGACGCCATTAACGATTAATCTTTTGACATATGCAAAACACAAGTGTAGGGTGAAGTATGCGCGTCTGTAAGCATGGGGCTGTAGGCTCATCATCACGAAAATATGCGCTGTAATGGGGGGAGTTAGATCACGATCAGTGTGACACTCTATCGTCTAATCATTGTTGCTTTGCCCACTATTAATAGCAAATAGGATGCTCAGATTTAGAATTAACACTGTCTTATCCATTTTAGGTGAGATCAGCCGCGAACGAGACGACCCAAATGGTAAGTTTCAATTGCAAGCATATATAATTTTAACCTAATTAATTAAGAATTATTATTAATTACTTGTTTAACAAGAAATTAATTAATTAATTTGTGTGATTATAAAAATTTTGATAGTTTATTTCTCTTTATCTCGCTTCTCTATTATCGACATTATCACAGCGATAACAAATTAATCCCGATGTATTGCAGCCATGAGAAATCATCGGAATTCCGTTGGGATGACTATGATGAATTCGACAAAGCAGGTCAACAAGGTGAAACCGAATGTGAATCGAGCGACGAATGACAGTCTGTCCAGTCCGAATCAGCCGTATAATCAGAGGTACCTAATTATTCTGCGCGTTGTAACTTTATCGTCACTCAACGTATACGCATCCAAACATTATTCACTTACATCATCATCATATATATATTATATATATATATATAAAACACATCTCTAATTATAATCATTGATTGCCAGACATGTCTGTTTCGCACCCAATCAAATCAACATATGTGAATTTCACTACTGAGAATTATCGAATTAAAAAAAAAACGCTGCGTGAAAAGCAATGTTCTCATCGAAACGCCGTTTCTTTATTCTCTTTTTTTTTTCGTCTTTACGTCACTTTACAGCAAGACTTATGGTGCACTCGACATCTAATACTGACACATTGTAAACAACGAATCGCTTTCTTCTGAATCGCTTGAACGTAAATATTTTCTTAAAGTGCGCTCTAATTCTATTTCTATTCTGTCGTACAACGTATTGTTTTACACTTTAATTATAAGCTTACATATGTATTATCTATAGTTGCACGATTAGAATTACATAGATTTCTTCACGCGTATTGTATAGGGGTTATTCAAATTGTAATGAAGTTATAAAAATTCTGGTTGAACAAACGGAAACAGAATGTTGCCAAGCTATTCTGTGTGTGAGAATTTTTTTAAACATTATATGTTGCAATATTCTCTCTAATTGACGAATTGATGGCAACATATTTTGAATAACCTAATGATATATAACATTACAAAGTAAATGTAGTTTTAAATATGTGCCTTTTATATTTATTTTTTTTCTGTAAATGCGTGTATCGTTCACTTAAATGTTATTAATCCGTTAATAAGACCTATTTTAATCGAGTGCACTAGGATGATCTGCACATTAATGTATCAACAACCTATGCATTCGTTTTTCTCCGATTAGCATGTTTCTAAAAATTGTTAAACAAACGAGCCATGTAACCCTCAAAAATTTAACGTGTGCCAATTCTCGGTAGAGATCTTTGATGCGATCCAGAATCATTCATCCATATGTGATAGAACATAATTTTTCATCTTTATGAATCGGCGAAATTACGAGAGAAATATATAATTGATATATAATATATGTAATTATCGAATAGTTAAATTCTATAATAGTCGGCCTAATTTTTCACGTTTGGAAAAATATTATTGTTTCTTGTATACGTGAGACATGCAGCCTAATCGGAGCAATTCTTTTTAATCAACTTCTAAAATTGTGTAATTGCATAATAAAATATTAGAAACAATCTTGTTGGAAACGAGAAAGATCAATGTGCTTTCTATCGTTTCAGTCAATTGTTGACAAAAGGTGCGGCAGACTTGAACGATAAACGATTCGCATAAATCACGAGAGAAATCGTTCGCGCGAGAAAGATAGCTACTCGTACTACTATGCTATCGGTGCAAGTTATAGGCTACAGGTGGTCGTTGACATTTTCCGATGAACCTGTTACACGTCCGTTAGATTAGTTTTCACCGTTTCTGCTGTTATTCGGAAAGATTTGAACGATTAATGCCTTCTGTCAACAAACGTGTAGTTCCTGCTCTTTTCCAATCTTATTATTCAGATCTTATTATGCGGATCTTATTATTCGTAATAAGGTTGACACGTGTTTTATAAGTTACAATATTTTATTTCACGATTAACAGAAAGATCGAAGAATATTGTATTGATACAATTGCCTAGAGAATCATTCATCATTGTCATCATTATGTCTTTCTCATCGTGGACCAAAAAATCAGAAAAAAGTCATCTGATAACAGATCCAACGTTACGCAACCTTCTGATTCCAGATCGCAAGAGGAGTCCGCATACGCTGGCTACCATCTCGCCTACGAAGTCAAAAAGCTCATGTACGCTTCTGTTGTTAACGCTATTTTGTATTTTGACGTGATTATGCGATTGCTTTAACCTACTACTAGTTAATAATGAACACTACTATTTAATAATGCTTCTTTCTCGTGCATGTTGTATTCTTAAGTGAAAATCTAGGACAAAATATTTATTAAGTCTGAAAACGAGTAGCTCTCTCTTATGATAAAAGATCTACTAAGAATACTATGCATTTCTATTTAAGTTTCAGTTATTACGATATAGTCAAAAATTTGATAAACTAATAGGAGTAGATCGTAGAACAATAAAACTTGTAGATATACATTTTATGTATTTTGTAATGCGGTTAATTTTCTGTGTAAAAATTTTCAATATTTTTTTATCATCTCTATTATTTAAAAAAAATATTTATTTTATTGTACTATCAAAAAAAATCAATTGCACAATTTTGCGTTTTTTTTCTGGAGGTCATCGAAACTTAATTTTAATAGACATAAAATATTAATCCGTAAATTTGATGTGACTCGTAAATCGATATTTTTGCTTTAAAAATTTTATAATAACATAAGGTAAATTATTAGCAACAGCCGGCCTACCACAAGCGGACAGTATATTATGCTTGCTGTTAAATTATCCATCGCGAACATTACGTATTTGAAGTTGCGCACCGTGTTGCAGTTACATGTCGTAGCGTAAAAAGTATAAAAGTCCACGAGTTTTACGAGGATACTCAATCTCGGAAAACATGTGCGACTGGCATTAAAAACGCTCGTAAAATACGTGAGTGTCATATATGGGAATACGTGCAAAACTTTCGCATAACACGTTCAAGAAATAAATGTTATATCGATCAATGTTTCTTATACTCTATAGTATACTCTATAATAAGATTGATCGAATTAATTTCCAATGAACTATGCAATTTTCGTGGCAAGGTAAATTTAAATAGACTTCGATTTCGTAAGTCGCTTTAGCCACTTCATGATGTTCGCTATTAAAGTGCAAAATTCTAAATTTTATACAGGCAATTCTGCTTATTACTTATACACTGTATTTATATGCACGCAAGTAAGACAATGTAATATCTTTGGATATTCTTTTATATTTTTTTAATATTTGTTTTAATCTATAATAATCTATTATCTTACTCATTTCATTTTAAGATATAGAAAGTAACAACACCAGTAGTTAGATGACATAAAATTCTGATGATGTATATGAAATGCATGCGGAAGTGTGGATTTACGAGTTTTTTTTATTTAACAAGAGATCTCGTAGGAATTTTAAATGCAATTTTTTTAAGATTTCCTCTCTCTCTTTGTATCGATATCTTCTATTATAGATTAGTATAAAACTATTGTTCCTTCATAATGCAATTGACAATGATAGTTTCACATCTGTAGTTTCATTCATATAATCGTAAAATGTGATTTTTTTCAGGCCAACGAGCAGAGCCTCGGCTGGCACGAACGTCAACAACAATGGTGGTCTTCAGGTCGGGATCGCTGATGATCAAGCGAAAGATTTCGATTTCGAGAAGACCGAGATGAAATACGACTCGACGGGGATGTTCCACTGGAGTCCCTCTCGCAACCTCGAAGACTGCATACTGGATCGTAATCAAGCGGCGATGACAGTTCTCAACGGACACGTCGTCGTCTGCCTGTTCGCCGATCCCGACTCGCCTCTCATCGGACTGAGAAACCTTGTCATGCCATTACGAGCTTCCAATTTTCATTACCACGAGCTTAAACATGTAGTGATAGTCGGATCGGTGGACTACATACGCCGCGAGTGGAAAATGTTACAGAATCTACCGAAGATATCGGTTCTAAATGTGAGAATCTGTTCTTGTTTACAAAACAGTTATTCCAGGCAGTAATG
This sequence comes from Camponotus floridanus, assembly GCF_003227725.1. NCBI lineage: Eukaryota > Metazoa > Arthropoda > Insecta > Hymenoptera > Formicidae > Camponotus > Camponotus floridanus. Next base: position 690,379 of record NW_020229670.1, on the reverse strand, counting down.
CAAATTTTTTTTATTATCGTGTAGTGTAAAACGTCTCTGACTTGCCTGGTTCTTTTGGGCATAAGTTTCTTATATTAATTAATTTTTTTAATATAAAAGTTTATTCACATTATTAATAATAATTTCTTGATCTATCTCTCGGAATATATGGACGAAATTAAATAATAAATTAAAAATTTGTTAAAAAGATTAATGAAAATTTTGATTTGACAAACTATTTTAATTTTAATGATTAAATATAATACAATATTAAATAATATCATAGATTTTATAGAGATATATTGTCGCTGTATTATACAGATAGAAGATATTTAAAAAATCGTTATTAACTATTACAAGATTTTTATATTCAATATTATTAAATTAGCGAGAAAACTCGAAAAACACAATGTTAATGCAAAATGATGATAATGAAAAATTATTTTTAAGGATGCGATGGAAATCTTTCTGTATTTTTTTTTGCTTAAGACCTTTCAGTATTTTTTATTTGTTTCACAGGGTTCGCCATTAAGTAGAGCCGATTTACGTGCCGTTAACGTGAATCTATGTGACATGTGTTGCATCCTGTCGGCAAAAGTGCCTAGCAATGATGACCCCACCCTCGCCGACAAGGAGGCCATTCTCGCGTCCCTCAATATCAAGGCTATGACTTTCGACGATACAATCGGCGTGCTTAGCCAAGGTACGCCTGAAGATCATTAACATTCGCACGAAATTGGTGGGGAAATCTTTAAAACAATATTATATATTAAATAATATTATATATTATGTATTACATATTTAAATTTATATTAAATATATATAATATTAAATATATTAAATATTTAATATATTTAATATTATATATTAAATAAAACGTGCAACTTATGTACAACAAACAATTTAATTGCAGTTGGCAGCCCGATCGTTTTGCAGCGGCGGGGATCCGTTTACGGAGCAAATGTGCCAATGATTACAGGTAATGAAAGAGATTCTAACAAATCTTTATATTTTTATATACTTGTTATTCTAATGTACGAAAATAAAAACTGTCCAATATCATCATATTTAATTGATTAAATGAAAATTATATTTTTCATAGAAACAGTCATCATAATATCGAAATATTTCTCGCACGGACAAAAATTTTATATTTTCGTGACAAGTATCTTGATATTAATGTCAAAGCCATTGCTGATTGCCATTTTTCGCTGTTCTAGAACTTGTAAATGACAGCAACGTGCAGTTCCTTGACCAGGACGACGACGATGACCCGGACACGGAACTCTACCTCACACAACCGTTCGCCTGCGGCACTGCCTTTGCAGTCAGCGTATTAGATTCTCTCATGTCGACGGTCAGTGTTAAAAATTCATTGTTCCGACTATATATAGCCATGAATCAATAATATGTATACTTTTTAGAATATGTTTCTCGCAATAATTTTCAACATTCTCTCTCTTCTTGAAGTACTATACAAATATAACATATAAAAAACATAGATTATATCTACAATTTTATCTACTTTTATAGACATATTTCAATCAAAATGCGCTGACTCTGATTCGGTCATTGATCACCGGTGGAGCTACACCCGAATTGGAATTGATCCTGGCTGAAGGGGCAGGTTTAAGGGGAGGGTACAGGTGAGATATTGAAAATACATCTGTTGTCTATCTATTTTAATTTTTCAAAAGGAATCTTGACGCGATATACGTTATTTAATTTATTTAATTTGCAGTACGGCAGATAGCCTGTCCAATAGAGATCGGTGTCGTGTTGGTCAGATCGCGTTGTACGACGGGCCATTGGCTCAATATGGCGAGGGAGGCAAGTACGGTGACCTCTTTGTCGCAGCATTAAAGTCGTACGGAATGCTGTGCATTGGTCTGTACAGGTACAGGTACCGGACTTTTTTCTCTCTCTCGATGGTATTTATTGGATTACCCTTACGCACATTCTACATACATTGTATATATTACCGTTTGAGAATCAGCGACTTCTCCGATTGCTGCCATTATTGTACCGCCGTTTATTATCTCTTACTATACTCACGTATACTTATTATGCGACTTGATTATGATTTACTTGCCGCACATTTTTTGCACTTTGCGTTTTTGCATCATGAAAACGAAAGTAATGAAGCAACGATTGTAAGTTGCCCTCATCCAAAAAATACCTATCATTTTTTACTATTCTCTCTTTCTATATATTTGTGTCATCTCGTTGTTTATTTAGCATTTAGTTATTCGTCACGTACGTCCACATCGTTTAATTTAGTTTAGCTTATACTCTCTCTTAGTTTAGTTTATACTCTCTCTTTAGTTTAGCTTAATACTTAGCTCGTCTTTGATTAGTTTAGTTATATACTTGGTGTATATATAGTTATAGCTCGTGTTCTCATGTCGATGTATTCGCGTTATATTCTTACTTGCTTACATATACTTAAATCTTCTAGGTTTCGAGACACTAGCTCGTCGTGCGACGCCTCTTCCAAACGATACGTGATCACAAATCCACCCGATGACTTCACATTATTACCCACGGATCAGGTACAATGTTTTAAATAATCATATATCTCTTTCAAAATTTACATCAAATTATAATACTATTTAGTAACGCAAAAACATAAAAGTCCAATAACACAGGCCTGCAAAACAAGGGGTCAAAATTTCTTTTTAAGATGCAATAGTGATTTTTGACGTAATTTTGTGCGCTGAATCCGAATCTGGCCGTCGAATTTGCGTAGCACGTCAGGTTTTTGAGTTATTTGTAGTTGAATAGCCCAAAAATCGCTATTTTGGCCATTTTCATGAATTTATTGTGAGTAAACCAAATTTTTTGAAATATTTCTGTCAATGGCATCGTATAGTACTCACTTTCATCCTTCGAATCCACTTTCGATTACCCCCCCCCCCCCCCCGTCGCACGATTTTTTTTCGGTCAGATATACAAGTTATAAGACTGGTCATGCATAGGGATTTAATAAGCCATTCTAAATCAACCGTGCCACCTCTCTATCTCACTACGAATCAAAATTAGGGTAAAAATAACATTTTTAAATACCTTCTATCCTTTTGAAATTAAAAATGGCGCATCCAATATGGCGAATAGAATCACAATATAAAGGCATAAAATTTAGAAAAATTTATCAAAATGTGTAACAACTGTATTAGACATTTCTTTACAATATTTTTTTGGCCAACCGAATCTGACATATGTCAGTCTTTTCAAATTTCAAGATCATGGATCTACCATATTAATGTCTATATAAATTTTCTTTAACGTAAATTTTCTTACAACGTCATACTTATATATCTCAGTGAAAAAAAATCGTGCAGTTATAATCGAAAGTGGATTTGAAAGGCAAAAGTGAGTATTATACGATGCCATTGGTAGAAATATTTCAAAAAATTTGGTTTCCCCACAATAAATTCATGAAAATGGCCAAAATAGCGATTTTTAAGCCATTCAATTACAAATTACTCAAAAACGTGATGTGCTACGCAAATTCGGCGGCCAGATTCAGATTCAGCGCACAAAATTACGTCGGAAATCACTATTGCATCTTAAAAAAAAAACCTCGCAGGCCTGTGTAATTTATACGTAATGGACACAATTTAATAAATTTTGCAATTTAATATCACGTTAATTAAAAATACAGATAGAACAATCTGTAACAGGCAAAAAAATAAAATAAATAAATACAATTGTTTTAACGGTCTAATTTTGAATTGCCAGGTTTTCGTGCTGATGCAGTTCGATCCAGGTCTTGAATACAGACCGAGCAGAGGTGCCCGAGGCAAGGACGACTCCTCCTGATTGTTGCTGTGTAGCGCCCTCACCGACGGACCATATTCCTACATCTAATCATGCGTTAGAAATCATTGTGCCGCCCGTCGTCCCTGAAATCGTCTCGTCTTCGTCGAGGAACATCATTGTCGTATTGCGCATCATCAACGAGTTATTATCGGTCGCCAAAAATAGTGAATCGTATTCGTTTATTTTCTCGATTCATCAGTATTGCACAACAACAATGCAAATATTATTTAAGCTTATTCGCCGATTCGATCATTTCTCAAGGATTTCGTTTTACTTTGTTTGCCGTGTAATGCGATTATATATATTTTTACTGAATCGTCGAATATCTCGGGAATTGATGCGCGAACTGATGGACAAAGACACAGAAGCCTAATGAACGAGTATTGTATCGAAGTGAGAGGACGAGTAGAATAGGATAAAGAAAATATGCGAGGAGAAGAGGACGCAAAGGGACAACGGAAAGTGGCATAATGTTGTGCGGTCTGAGGGTAGCTACACGTCTCTCTTTCTTTATTCGAGCTAACATAAGAATAATCGTCTTCGCCCGAAGACGATGGCGTCAGGACTGAATCAAACATTTCGCAAAGCGTAACACTGTGTTATCAAGCTCCTATCGGCCCTCCACAACCGGGAACGAAGAAAGCGGACGGTGGGAGAGGGAAGGGGGATATAGCTTGAAGTTTAGCACGTGGCTTAGTCTCGAGGAGCGCTGTGGAATTGCAATATCCTGTGCGCGGTGGAAACGGAAGAACACTTACCGTCATAGTATAATTCATCTTGGCACGTGTTAATGTATATAATACACTACCTAAGAGAACACCGTTGTTCAACGAGTGAGCTGTGAGAAGGCGATGAGGGGAGGCATGAGGAAAAGAGAGAGAGAGAGAGAGAGAGAAGTCCAGTGGAAGTGCAACGAACTGAATTCGTTCGTCCAACGTCTCGTCTCATCTTGAGAGAGAGATTCCTCTCGTCGTCTTTTATAGACGGTGCCGCATTCGGCGTGAATCGAATGCCAGGGCAAACGTAATGCCGGACTACTACGCGCAATCCTTACCTCGTGTGTCTTGTTTTATGGCTAATGAAACAAAAAAATCTCAATCAGAAGCACTTTCTACAGGTTCTATATATATATGTATATATATATACGTATATATATATATATAAATAATTATGATGAAGTACACCCTTTTCCACACAAATTTAAGTATGAAAATCGTCTATATCGGTATATATACATTATAGGTATATATGCACATATATATATATATGTATACATAGACATTCTCTTTTTTATATATTTTTGTGAAACTCACGTGTGTGTACATACATACATACATACATACATACATACATATATATATGTATATGTGTGTACATGCATACATGCATATATATGTATAAGATATGTGTGTGTATATATATATATATGTATACACATATAAACGTACATATATATGTATATATAAAAGAAAAATATACATATATGTAAGAAAAAAATACACGAATACACTTATATACAAATACTCTATTTCTTCTCACGTACACTCTCTCATACTTTGATCTTTTTCCCGCTGCGCATACCGACGTGTGCGCGTGAAAATGGACTCGTACACTGAAAACACGCACATGTAATTACATGCGTACGAGACAAGGCATGTACATAACGACGCACGCGCGCGCGCGCAATCGCATATACGATTTACAATTCGTTCCTCATATATGTATTTACACACACACACACACACACATTAGACATCTACACACACACGTATAAAGTCGAGAATGAGATCGAAAAGGATCAACGCGCGCGCGAGTGCGGCGCAAACGGATATACATATGTACATGTACACGAGACTGTTCTTGAAAAAGCCGAACAACACAGAAAAGCGGAAGAAACCGAAGAAGATTAAGGACGAGAAAAGAATCGTGACGACGATATAATAAATGCACGATACTGATGTCGGTCGCGCCTATTTCGCGTTCGATCGTCCCAGGATCGGAAATCCACAATCGACAGGATGCGGTAAAATAAAAATAAAAAAAATGAACAAAGATTACGAAGCAGACAGATTAAAAACTAGCTGTGGTAGTCGCTGCCGTGTTTCGTATTACGCATACACCTTGTATAATCGTCGTCATCGTCGTTGCCGCCGCCGCCGTCGCCGCCGCCGCTACTGCTGCTGCTGCTGCTGTTGCTGCTGCTGCTGCTGTTTGCAATATCCATGTGCACTGTTCACTGCCACTGCAGTTCGTGTTAATATCGTTGTACATAACTTTCTATGTATAGCTCGAGTGTGCGGCAAAAGAAAGAGCAAGGCGAGGCGCGCGAGCGGGCACGCACCCTGCGAAGTACAAAGGACACGTAGCGATGGAGAGATGCAGGACTCAACTGCATTGACAGTTCTGATTTAACTAAATTTCTGGCCAGCGAGTAGTTATTCTTCTATAAAGCGTAAGACGAAAGAGAGAAACGAGATTGATCGTTGAAAAATATCGTGAAATATGCGCTCACTTGACAGAAATAGAAAAGAAATTTAGTTGATTCAGCGTTGGAGGCCGTCAATGTAGCCCGAGGGGATTTATTCATGCAAGATCGTAAGTTCTCATGTTTTCCGAGATGTTTCGCGAGAAAAATATCGTGACAGAAATCTAGTTTCTATTCTCAGTGCAAAATGCCCCATTATTAACACACGCCGAATATAGTTTTGCATCTGCTTATTATGCCACATCCTTGTATTCAGATAGGAGGAAATGCAAATCATTCTTTTTTAATGATTGGTTTATCTGACAGATGAATTTTTTACTCAATTCAGGCTATATATATACATGCACTTGCATATATACCATTTAGTGAAAATTTGAATGGTGCAAAACTCTTTTTGAAGCGTGTATATTTTCGTGAGAAACTAGAAAATTTTCAGTTGCAAAGCAAACGCTCTGTATTTCTCCAATTTGCAGCCTGTAAAACAGAAATACACGTTGGAATACAGGTAATCCATGAAAGGATTTTGAAGTTTTCACATGTTGTACAATGATGACAACTGTACAATGATGATACAAATAATTGCTTTATTTAAAAAATATATAGAATTATATTTTAACATTCTCAAAACTTAACATTCTCCTATAAAGATATTATCAATTTCACGCATTGTGGATTCTTAACGCAATAAATATAATTAGTTATATTTCAGGCAAGTAGATACATTGAATATTTTTTTTCTGAGATTTTCAATTGTCAGGCAATTAAATAGTTTTATAACTAAATCGATCGTGAGCGTTATATATGTTTATTTATCTATACAATTTCACAGCGTTAAAAGTATTTAACATTTGTTTGGAATAGTGGGATTTTTGTGATTTGTATGTTGAATCGTGATGTTGAAGAACGATGATTACAAGACTATGTTTTCGATGCGATCTGATTTAGCCGAGAAGCTTGCGCGCTTCGCCGCGTTTCTCGCGGGCGGAACGGTATTCGCATAAATGGACATTGTATTTTCGCAACAATCGAATTCCGTGCATCTTTCCTCGTCTTTCCTGTTGCTCTCAATCGCCCGTAATTTCATCAGTCTCGAGATAACGTAACTCGAACATTTAACGAAGAGAAAAAATCAGAGAAGAGAGATTGCGAGAGGAGAGAAGAAAGGGGGGGACATGTCGATACGTGTAATTGCTCCTTACTCTGCATCCTTCTCTTAACAAAACTTTGAAAATAGATGAAAAGAGATTTTGTTTTCTCGTTTGTGAAAATTTGAAAATAGTTATGAAAGATATCAAGTGCGTAATGTGTAGATGCATTTAAAAAGATAGTAAAGAATTAGTAAAGATATATTATTCATTATTAATTACATTATTGAATTTTAACGGCTTTGTTAAGATTAGTTCTGAATACTAAACAAATTTTGACAATTTTAATTTAAAAATCATAAACTGTTTTAAATAATTTTGTAATAAAAGAAATTATCAATTTAAAATTTGATTCAAAATTTATTGCTTAAGGAAATGTAATAATTTTTTAAAATTTTAAGAAAGATTAAAATTATAAAAAAAAAAAAATAATTTTTAATTTTATTACGCGAAAATTCTGTTTCCTCTTTTAAACGCATTCTACAAATAGATATCGCGTTTGCTAATATCTAAAGTTTGGAAATTCTTCAAGAGTATGGTAATTGTCACGAATGCAGCATGAAGTTGAATCCTGAAATCCTTTATTTTGTCAACCTCGCGTATTTTGATGAGAGAAAAGAAATTGTGAGAAAATGGAGTTGGCTGTGAGAAAGCCGCGTAATGCGAAAACCTCGATTGATGAACATGTCTCAGATGCGTGCGTATCGTTTTGTTCTCGAGAAATGCTTATTTATACATTTGTTTTCCTTTCTCCTTTTGCTATCTTCGAGTCTTCTTGCAAAGAAACGTTTATCGGCGAACTACGAGTGTGCAAACGAGTCCTTAAGCACTAGAGAAAGCTTTGAGAGAGAGCTTCGATGATTCTGTCTCGCCTTGATGCGATTCTATACGAAAATAAAACAAATTCGTACGTTAGATTTTGTGGAAGTCGTTTATTATTAAGCGACACAAAAAAAAAAGAAATCTTGTCGGAGCCTTGTGTAAAGTTTTAGATGATTGGTCGAGATTTGCGTCGCGCGGGGCGAGCCGAACTAGAAAAATTTCGACAGTTATTAATTCGTTCCTTCGATGTTTGAGTAATTTACTACATATTTTTAATACATGTAAAGTTAATATCATTGATTATGGAAAATTTTTCGTGTAAATTTTTATATGTGATGATTCTTGCGATATTATTTTTAAAAAAGACGATTATATATTTATCAGGTGTATTAAAATTCACAAAGAAATTTATGCCTTGTCAATCGCGCGTCGCAAATCGCTCATGCACTCTCTTTAAGAATTAAATCGCGCACTGATTCAATCAATATCATCAACGTTGTCATATTCTCGTTGCGTCGCGTGGAGCAAATGTGACGCATTTGTGTGTATGTGAACGTGTGTATCTAAAAGAAGTATAATACTTCAGAGTATATATATAAATATATAAATATATATATAATTATATATATATATATAAATATAAGTAAGCCCATGAAAAATCGAACAAAGAACTCGAAGTGATTCGAGATATAAATATATATATGAGGATTTAAAAAATGTATAAAGAGAAGAGGGAATTAAGGCGCGCTGAGCGTATGCCACCTTCAATGCCTCATTGACCTCATCTAATGCTTTTTTATCTGTACATTTACAATTTGTGTACCAATGAGGAACGTTGTTTAATCATGTTGTTGATGTTATTGTTAAAGAATGAGATTCAATATTGTACATAACTATATATTCATTATAATTGATGATATAAATAATTATATACATAAAAGTAAAAAAGTCCCCCAGAGCCCCCTTATGCCTCGCGTTTCGATATGCGAATCCACGTCACTTTGTAATAAAAAGACAAGTACTTTACAAACCTGTGTTGAGCAGGATGAAGCTGTTGGCATAGAATTGTTTCGTTAATATGTGATGAAAACAAAATTAAACGCCTCTTCAATTCATTTCGATAACGGTTGTTTCTCTTCGAGTCTGTTCGATATGCTGACAGGATTATCCGTACGCTCATGATTTATATTTGTACATATAGTTGATAGATAATTAATAGTACAATGCAACGGCATTATAACAAAAGAGAAGATTATTTTTTCAGTTATCTTCGACAGACGCGGCATATTGCCTCGTTATTAGAAGAGATTGCACATTAAATATCTAAAATGTTTAACGATATTGAATTAACATCAGAGAAAATTTTAATATATATATTCTATATATCATTATTTCTAATATATGTATATTGTACATATCATTATTTCTCTTTTATTTGTTCTTCAAAAATATCGAAATCGGAATAGAATCGATTCAAATGCTATGAATTTTTTAATAATATTTTTAATATTATTTTTAATTTTTTAATCTATATAGAAAACTCATACTTTATAATGTTTAAATTATATTATATAATGTTTTATAAAGTTAGATGTCCAATACAGTTAGATGCATATGATTAAATTAATTCATATTTTTATATTAATGACAAAGTTTGTAAATTCTTAACTCTTATTTTAAAGCGATGCATATTTAGATTGTTTTATTAAAATTTTCTATTAAGAAAATAATGCATTAACTTTTTTACATGTAGAAAAGCTTCAAAGGACAAAGTCTAACATAGGTAGGTATAAGATATTATTTTATGTCTACAATTTGTATTCAAATTTGCTATTCTCAACAATTTAATATTATTTTACAATTATACTTCAAAAATATACAGGATTACGCTAATATCACGTGCAATCTATAAATTGTTTGCATTTAAGAGTGCATATGTGATTGTTTACTTGTGTAATAGATAAGATAATAATTATTAAGATTTCTTAAAAGAATAAAGAAACATAATACGTTTCTTTTGGAGATAGAAGAATAAAGAAACATAATACGTTTCTTTTGGAGATATTTAATTGGTTGTTAATAAAATTTGCTTTAAAAATATCGGCAATTATACCTAGAACGCAATGTCACAAAGAGTTATCACTATATGCACAACAAATTACTGATATATAATTGTTATTAGTAATTGCAGCAATTTTTGCGTTCAAAAATAAGTACTCATGTACGAAGTTACGTAAGCTTATTAATAACTTATTATTTTAAATATTCTATTAACATAACGTTCCCATTATTCTTTATCCATAATTCACACTTTTTTAATTATATATAATTAATATTTAATTATATTCTTGCATTAATTTTTTGATGAAGCATATTTCGAGGTTTGTCTTTAATAGTACGTAATGTTAAAAAGCTTTGAAAATATTAATTACTATTAATAAATTATGTTACAATGTGAGATTAGATAGATTCTTAAATATGTTTATGTTATCATGTCAACAGCTGTAATCAGCTAAAGAAAATTAGTTATTACATGTTAATTCATTTCGAATGTTTCTCTATTTATATAATTTTTACATAATTAATTACATAATTAATTATATTAATTTTAATATATTTAAAAGAATTAATATTCTATTGTGTTAAAAACTAAACATAATACTTTCATTTTATTTATATTGCACACATAACATTACGTTTATTATACTTTACTTGTTCGAAATATTATTGACGACGAAAAGATATAAATTTATATATTATTATTAATAATTATTGAAGAATCTATTGATATAAATTTATATATAATATATAAATATATAAATATATAAAAAAAATATATATATAAAATATATAAATATATATAAATATATAAGATATAAATTTATATAATTATTGAAGAGTCTATTGATATCAGATTTTTATATTGATTAATCTTAAATTGATTCCATTACTTATTCCGAATTTTATACTCCTAAACTACACTTGAATAGTGAACTATGTGATATTTTACTCGTTACGGTTTGATTATTGCATCGTGTAATTGTTATCAATTATGTAATCGTACAATTCTAGTAGGCCGTCTATCATACGGGCACGATATTCCGGTACTTCCTTGAATTGTCCGCAAATAAGAGGCGTTCTATCAACATACAAAATATTCTCAAGGTGCTCCGGCTCCTCGCTAAAATATTTACTGGCTGCCTCAGGCTTCAGCAACATGATCGGTGTATTGAGGATACCATGAATTATGCACATAATGCGTAAATCTTGGATAGACTCGACAAATTCGTCCCAAGAAAAAATATCTGATATATTCAGATCAGCCTCCTTCATGACGATCGCCATCGAATCATAATAGATTCTGAAAAGCGTCTCATTATGTTTCTCTCGTAGCTTTCGTGTTGTCGTGAATTGAAGGAAGCACAATATGTCGTGTGCTGGTGGATTGTATCTGCATTAAAATAAGAAAAGACAGACATAAATCTTATTTCCTATCATATATGTAAATATATTTATTTCTTGTATTTAATTGTTTTATTTAGTTTTATATTTAGTTATTTATATTTAGTTCTTTTATTTAGTTTATTTAATTTATTTATTATACAATAAATTTAGTCATACAATAAGTTTAATAATACAATAAATTTAGTTATGCGATAAATTTGAAAAAAATCATACACACTTACCTTGCCAGTTGGAAGTCAATGAGGCAGCATTCAATAGGTTTCTTATCGGCATCATATTTAAACAGTATATTGTTCGCCCATAGATCACCATGGCACAGTACATTTTTATGTTTTATCGACGGCGATAGTTTGTCCATGTGATCTACGCACAATTTCACGATTTTCTCCTTGAAATTACTGCGCTGATCATCGTTCAATCTGGGCAATAAATCGATCATTGAGACAATGCCTTTTACGGAAGCATCGAACATCGCCTTCGCTCTGTCATCCGCAGGCCAGAGGGTTTCCTGCATGCAGTGAGAGAATTCGTCGTGCAAAGTTTTCTTGTATTGTTGTTCAAAGATGAAGGACTTTGCATGGAACTTGGCGAGCGTCTTCATCAGGATCTCGCAGTGCTCGAAATCGAAAGGCGTGAACTTGTCAGTCATCGTATAACCATTGTGAGCCATATCCTCGAGGACGATAACGTCGTTTTCGATCCCGAGGAAGCATTCTGGAATGTATCTCTTATCGAGATCGTTCATATTCAACATCTCCGGAAATACAGTGGTATAGAGAGCCACTTCCTTCTTGAATGTACCATATAACTGAGAATAGTCGTACATCGGACTGTTGATCGGTGGTGGTATCTTGGTGAAGAAATTGATGCTCTTCGTCTCAAACGGTGACTTCGCTACAATCGCTTTCAATGTGAAGTATTGACCCATGTAACCATTTACCTCATTTATCGGCACGATTTCATAATTTATTAATGAGAAGTCGTCCATCGCCTCTTGTTGCAATTTCTTGCGAATTATTTCAAAACATTGCTCATCCTGAAGGATTTTCTCGACTTCGCACATTGTCTTTTACAAGTTAATATCCGAAAAACAAGAATATTCTCTTTTTTTAGATATATTGAATTATTCTAGATATACTGATTTATTTTATCTTCAAATATATTTCAAGCTTAAATCTGTAGCCTCAGATTCGATTGCAAAGCCGATCGGTATCGCGATGTTATTTATCACGGAGAAACGCGCATTCTTACCACTAGAAATGTATAATGGTCGGATCATAAAAAACGTTAAAGAGTATTAATGTCCTGCGCTATCGGTCTAGTCGCGCGTTATGCAATTTTACGATATTTTTGACAAACCACAACCTATATCACGTTTCTTTAGATACCACGAGATATTTGTCTCGCACGATTTCATGCGCTGACGCGATGTTCGCAAGACATGCCTGATTTAAAGGATTCAAGTACTTTTATATATTCGCAAAGAGATTCACTATATACGTAAAGATCGCGTGAATTGCTATTTTTTCCTTTATTGGTGTTGATTGAAGCTAATATTAGATATGTTACATATGACACATTCTGTATAACACTGCAAAATGGAATAATGACTTTTTATTGGCATTCTTAATATGGATCTATGACCATGTATATATAGTGAAGTATCATTGGCGAATAAGAGTATTCGTACAGTCACACTTATTTTTTTATATTCTTAAATTAAATATTTTTATATTCTTAAATTAATAATTTTATATTATATATTGCAAAGAGATATAATACACGAATAGGTCTTGGAAATAACGCAAAATCTTTTTACTTTATTGTTTTCAAATTAAGCATCAAGATAATTCTACGTTAAATAAGTAGAATAATATAAAGAAATACATAAAAGTAATGATAACAAAATATATATCTTTTATAAATATCTTTTTACTTAACAATTTATTGAGTTTATGTTGTGGTATTTTGTAAATAAATTGTTAAGAAATAGTGCATACGCCTATGGATGAGCAGATGTTTGAATAGATGATGCGTTTTCAACCTATTAACATATATATATATATATATATATATATATATATATATATATATACACACATATATATATCATTGTGTCGTACTTGCATACGGACTGAGTAAGAAAAAACCCACGTACTGCACGTGCCATAAACCAATAACTTTTCTGATGTACTTTAGCGAATTTTTAATAGATCACGTTATATGATGTAAGAATTCGAAATTAAGTATTATAGTAGTATAAAGTAGTATTGTAGTATCAACCGCGTTGACATTTCAATCAATTGGATAGATTATTTATTGCTCTTTTATTAGCTTTTTATTTGATCAATTATTAGATAAATAAAACAACTTTATGAAACAAGATATATCTATGCATATCTATATATAATAATCTATATATAATAAATATAAATCTATATATAATAATATTCTAAAAAAATATTGATAAATTAATAATTAATGGACGATTAATTAAATTATTAAAATTAAATTATTAGATTACTTATTTTTTGCTTTGAAGAAAATTTATAATTTATTAAAAATTTATAATTATGATTTAGGTTTAATATTTTAATTATAATTATATAATACTCGAATTTATAATATTTCATTACATGTATATGTTTCCCGAAAATATATAAATAAATTGCTCAAAAGTAATTTATTTATATTTTTTAATAGTCATCTAAATAAATTTATTAATATCCTTCAAAAGATTACGAAAATACAAATATGAATATAGATACATCAAAATGGCAAGAAACTTTGAACAAATTAATTATCAGATTTTAATCATTTATTAGAATATTGAAACCATCGTGAAAATTATATACAAATTTCGTTAATTAAAAAATCACTTTAATACAATTTCTAAAATATAAACTCCCAGTACACAATTTTCTAATTGACATTAAATCAGTTGATTCTAGTGACATACTTTATTCTCAATAGGCAATAGAGAATAGAATAGAGAATAGACAATTGTTTCATTAATTCAACCTTTTGACTTCTTATGGTCACGCTATATCTTTAACCATTTATTTTCTTATTAGCTGAGGGGATAGCTTATCGTTTCTCATATTTTGCGTAAATTGAAAAGTTTTTGAAGAGATAGAAGATAACGGATAGGAAAAGGTATTCTAGCGTAAGAGATTATCGACATATTTTGATCTCTGATGATGACAAAGAACGATACAATATTTAAACAATTCCTTTCTGTGAAATTTGTACTTACTGAAGGAAAATAATATAAAAACAAAATAATAAAGTGCAATAATAAAATAATATAAAAATAAAGACAGTTTTTTTAAATTATATGTTTATTAAACAACTTATACAATATCTTAAGATAAATAAAACAACTTATATAATATTTTAAGATAAATAAAGCACACACAGCTAAGATAAGTAGAAGCTAGCGAAAAAATAAATCTATATTAATGCATGACCATAGGATGGTCATCTTTATGAAGATAGAAGTACGAAATGGACTTTGAATAGCAATTAAGAACGTCTGTGAGCGATAATTTCAAATTTTCCGTAGTTTCTTTTCTTTTATTACATTTTCATGAATACTTGTTATTAAGTGCTTTAGATAAATAGTCTGCGATGTCTTGTACTCATCCAAAACTTGCCATGATAAGCATAATATAAGCATGATATAAGCATGATATATAATAAGACATAATTATTAATGATTATATTAATATACTTATATCGTATATTTTATGTGTGATAAATCGAATTAAATTTGTTTACGTATTAAATAAAAAATATATGCTATTGTTTAAAATAAAATATATTTAATATATCTAAAATATCGTTGTCAGTAATATATGGCGCAATATTTAACTGATAAGATAAACAATAATAATTGCATTGCATCTCGGAAACTTTAAAAAATACTATTATTTTTTATATTAATATGCTAGTAAAAAATAATATACGTTCTTAATTTTTTAATCTCATTAACTTGTCAAACTAGGTATTTTTGGATAGAAGAAAAAACTATAGAATTTTAAGCAGCCAATAATAATATTCGTAAAACTAATTGTATATATTAGCATTTAATGTAGATTTTAACGTAATATATTTGAATATTTTCAAATAAATTATAACTGCAGCTATGATTCTCACACATGTGTGAGAACAGTAATTATTGCATTTTTATGAGAATCCAGAAAATCAAGTTGACATATCGTGCAAAAAGTCGTCTCTAAGAAACGATGGAGAGAAACTATAATAAGTTTTTTTGTTTGCGCGTTTACAGCGCGTCCATATATAATCGATATGTCATAGGTCAAGCCGATGAGATATCATTTGCAGTTCTCGACGTGCAGTCAACGGCGCGATCTTTAGTTGGAAGGCCAAGTTTTCTGCCGTCTCGTTGGTTACAAGACTCGTAAGAAATTGGCTGCATTACACAATAATTATAAAAAAAATCTTTAGATCATATTCCTTGCATCTTCAGCTTGCTTTATCCTCAGGTAAGAAAGTTTAATAACATCCGTAAATCTCCGCCGATCAGAATCTATTCCGGATTTGTGTGAGAGATACGTCGCAACGTTCTTTTCGTGAATATGTGTGTTTCTATATACATATATATATTTGTGTTTGTATGAATGTATCTCAACACGATTATGTAATTATTAGTTAGAATGTGTAAATGATTATATAGTTATTAGTTAGAATCGAAAACAAAGTAAAAAAGAAGGAAGCATCTGTGCGAGAAATAGCATAATTGATGAATCCTCGAGAGAAAAAAAAAGAAAAAGCATGAGATAATTAAATAAATGAATTAATTTATTGTATTGTTTATTTTGATCAATAACAAGTATAATCGATAATGTATAGTTATATTAAAATTAGACGGATTAGAATTTAACATTGGAGTCAATAATAATAGTATCTGTTCCAAAAGATAAAATAAAAACAACAAGAATATTAAACTAAATAAACAAATATCTAAATAGATACGTCACACTTATTTATAAAAAGAAGAAATTTCGAATCAATTTAGTAAGTCGTGACAAACAATCGCTGCATATGCATAGGAAGTTTAACCTTTGCGGGAAAGCATGTCATATAATCATTCGCAGATTTCACCGGAGATAGTTTCTTCTTTCAGACATTTATCATTCTCAAATAGCTATAATAAACTATAGGTGAAAGTAATTCCTTACACACTGAAAGTTTCGAGTGACTCTTGCTAATCAATTTAACGAATTTATTTTTACATCTTATTGCCAAGCCCATCTACAGTCTACTTGTCAAATTGTTTCAATTCATCATTTTAATTCGGCATTTAATTTAATTAAGAGATTTGATGCTCGCAATCGAGAAATGTAAAGCCTCGATATTAATTGCGAAATAAAATCTCCTTTTACTATCCCCTTCTCAGCATGATCTCTCTTATCTGTTCTTCGATGTCAACCGATTTTTTTTTAAAGAACGTATAATTCCATTTACATTTAAGTCATAATTTATGTTTATACAAAACACATGTTTTTTTCCAACTAATGTTTTAGCAATATAATCCATTCTTTATTAATCGCAATAATATTAGCCCGTAAATATGAAATTTATAATTAAGGGAAAAAAAATAAAATTATTTTTTATCGAAACACCAGCATAAATTAAATGTATTGAACAGAAATTGAATAGAAAGAGAAATATATTGTGTATGAATGTATGTAGAAGGAATCAGTTTTAAATTTGATATAATTTGATATAATTTAGATCATATGAATTTCATGATTAATTATTTACTTGTAAAAGAAGCATGTTGTTCAAAAATATCAAAGTTTATTGTTGCTCTTTTTCGTGATGCCAATTGTTATTTAAATATGTGCTGTCAATGAGGATCTAATATGGAACAAGATTGTGTAATTTGATGAAATATAATTTGTGTAATTTCGAATATTGGATAAATTAATAATCTATAAAAATAATTTTTGTTTAATTTCATTGTTTTTAAAAAATATAGAAAATTGTGACATACTTCTCTCCAGTTTATAATACAATATGTAAAAAGATCATCATTAAAATAATAATATATTTTGATAGTTTTTTAATTAAAAGAGTATATTAGAAATAGTGTTTTCAAAAAATTGAGGTATTATTTGAACAAATTCAATATTATATTTCTTAATAACATTCATTAAAAATAAAATGAAATATAATAACGACATTTATATATAACTTTATAATGACTGAAAAAGTAAGAAAAATATTAAGAAATAGTCTTAAGCATTTTTTATGTAGGTAATTAAAAATTGCTTAATAGATGTTAATTATAAAAAATTATTATAATAAATCTTTTATATATTTATATATATATATATATATATATATATATATAATAAACAACAAAATAAACACAAATAACAAATAACAATTGAAACGTATGAATAACACACGCATAAAATGAATTGTATGCTAATTATATTTTCTGCGCTTGTTTATCAATTTAACTATAAATTAGCACTAATTTAACTTATTAATTGTTAATTTGCAGTAATTATAATATGGCACGAGTAGACATGAGAAGACGGCATTCGGATTTGCCGCAATTTGAATCTGTTGTCAGAATTTCGAGTCTTCCTATTGTAGAAAGTGGTATATATATTGCTGGTAATGTGTATAGAAAAATAAAGGTAATAAAAATTATATTACATGTTATAAGGAAATCATTTGTCATTAAAAAACTGATAAATCTCGCTTTTGAAGATATAACAATTGTACAAAACTTTTTTCATAGAAAAATTACATTATATTAATAAAATATAAGTTATAAATAAAATACAAATAATATTAAATTAAATATCTTTTAAATATCCTAATATAAAATATCTTTATTCCAACTTGACTAGAGCACCATTTCTTTTATTATAGCGTTCAAATTCTTTAATGAACTGGAGCTTAGATACTGCGGAGCAGTCATTAGCGATTGCAACGACGACGGCAAGACCAGCGATTTTCGCGTTCAATGGACCAATTACGTCAATCGATCAGCTATTGTGCAAAGGTATCGATATTGTTGAACAAAGAGTACCAGCTGTACATCTTCCTCCTCATCTTGTAAGTTTCCAAATTTCTGTTTGTATATAATATTTTTTTGATATGCATATAGGTATATACATTTCTGGAGGCATACAGATATATAGGGGAGACCGGGGAACAAAAGTAAAGCGTGATGAAAGAACAAGCCTCGTAATAAACTACATAATATGTTGGGTAATTTGTACTATATAAAAAAAAACGCGTACGCCCCGATTCTCTTCCTTTTCAGCTAATTGTTGTAGAACGGTCGCGTCAGTTACACATGCAGGAGTGAAATTAGTGTTTTTGCATTATTCACCTAAGTACTTTTTGTTTTAGTTTTTTTGTATCTGCCTAATTAAAGTGTTTTATATTGACGTAATTATTTGCCGGTGTATTCTTCTAAAATATATTTATAAGTTTTTATAGTTGATTTGGCTAAGTATTTAGGTATAATGCTTTTATTCTGAAAAATGTGTTTGGGGACAAAAGTAACACGACACTCTATGGACGAAAGTAACATGTTTCAATGCTTAAAGAATAAGGGCTGGTCCCATAATAACTGTAAAAAGGCGATTTTTATTACGTACGCCATAATTGTGATTCGGAATAGATACCAATCTCTTTTGTATAAGTAGTTATCATATAATTTTTACATTATTATTTAGAATTAAACTATTATTTAGACTTAAAATAGTACAAAACTGGTGGGATATTAAGTATAATTATTTTATGATATTACTTATAATTATTTTGCTTAACGAAGATTATTTCTTTCAAGTTTTTTAAAGACGATAAAAATAAATATTTATTTTATTTTAATATAATACACAAAAAAAATTTAATAAAAGTTATTTTGCTTAATAAAAGATTATAATAAAAATTGCCTTAAATTGAAAAAAGTCATATTTATTTTATTTTCCCGAAAATAAGAACTGATACTTTTATCCCCAGACTATATTACTTTCGTTCCAGGCCCCCAGGATAAAAGTAATCAACAAAAACAATCAACGTACTTGCGAAAAGTTGTAGTAGCTCTTTAAATATCTATCATTTGAGATTGAAACATAGGTATAATAATAGAGCAATAAATAGAGTTTTTTAACATATAATCTTTTTTTTATATCTCTAACGATAATTAATTAGTGACTTATAATAATGTTAAAAAATGTTACTTTGATTCCCGGTCTCCCCTACGCAATTATATATGTGTTGATATATATATGTATATGTATATATATATATATATATATATATATATATATATATTTATAGCAATATTTATTAACTTATTTATTTATGATATTGTTATTAATGTACATAAACTTGTAAATATTAATTTTGAACAAAAGATATTTTAAGAAATAAA
Source organism: Camponotus floridanus (assembly GCF_003227725.1). Classification (NCBI taxonomy): domain Eukaryota; kingdom Metazoa; phylum Arthropoda; class Insecta; order Hymenoptera; family Formicidae; genus Camponotus; species Camponotus floridanus. The sequence goes on along the minus strand of NW_020229670.1, from coordinate 670,230 downwards.
TAGAAATAAAAATTGTATATGTATTTAATTATATCAATAAAAGTAAGTAAATAAATAAGGGTTCTGCAATAGATTTCGCAAGAGTTAGCGAGTTAAGGAAATGATTAATTATTCTGTTGATTAATTTTGATTGAATTATCAAATTATTAATACAGCACGTGTTTTTTTTTTTATATTTCACGTTTAAGATGTATTTGAACACGCGAGAATATGTAAATGAGAACATTGTAAAACCGGTTCTAAATCGTGCCGGAAGTGTCAAACAAATTGGTAGTCAAGCTGCCAACGTCGCCGCGGATCAATTGGATGGTGTGCTGACAGTTGCGGACAAGTACGTGGATCGTTATTTGCCGGGAGATCCAGCTGATAAAATCATAGATGGTAAGATTTTTGCATACGCCGATAATAAGCCTAAATAGATTGCCATAAAATTCTGTGAAATTTTATACATGTATTATAATATTATAATATATATTTAATATATTATATTTAATATATCTTAAATATATTATAATATATTATATTTTTTTTAGATATATTTTTCATTGCGTTTTGCACTCGCGTATTGCAGAGAACTGAACAATATATAACGATAGTATTATATTACAATTTATTAATTAATTAGCACATTTAATAAATGTTTCAACAATTTATTTTTCAGAGGTCGGTCCTACTGAATCAGTAAGCAAAACGACACGAACTATCAAACATGGCGCAAGATTTTCGCGTAAATTACAAAAGAGATTAACGCAACGCACTTTGGCCGAAGCACGTGCGCTTAAAGAACAAGGAACAGAATGCATTCATGTGCTTTTATATGTGGTAGAATTGGTAAGACTCGACATTTCATTAATCAATTTATAATTTGTCTATTCACATAATAATTAAAAATAATTAGAAATAATTAGAGAAATTTCGTTATTTACATATCTAAATACTATACATTTGGTAATCGTTATAATTACACATTATTACGTGCATTATATTGCATAGAAACTCTTTTTCGTTTTTTAACAGTATATTTAAACTTTAATCATATATATTTATCACAACTGCGATAAGAAAAATATTATTTATGCTAAACAAATTGCTGATTCGTAAAAATATTTCCGCGACAGTTAATTTAAAAACGAAAACGTTGATTAAATAAGTGATTCATCTATTGATGCGTTCTGTGCCCGAAAAAGAAATTATAAATATATAACATGTTTGATAACTTTTTAATTAAGATAAATTTCCTTTCCTATGATGTGTTTAGAATATTTTGATTCTAGATAAAAAAAAATATTTTAATATACTATATGATTACAAATACGTATACACACAAACAATAAAATTATGCGTTTAAAAAAATAAAATTCTGTAATATTCAGAAATTCTGCCTTGCATGTTCTTTCTAATCGTAAAAATCAGAAATAATTTTCTAAAATTTGAATAAAAGTACGCTTTGATAGATAAACTTATTGAAATAGACATATAACCGAGATCACGAAAACATCCAGTGATCACATATAGTAAATATTTACATCATTAAATATTTATTATCTGGAACTTGTCTCGTCGGAAATATTTTTCTGTACTGTGATTACTGTGTTCTCCTGATCTTGCTCCTACATATCTATGTAATACATATCGCTCCCGCGAGACGTGCACCCACTTATCGTAAATTATCTATATGCATATTGAATAACAGTCGTAATATGCGTAGATAGCCACAGATCCAAAATTAGCGCTAAAAAAGGCCAAGGCGTTATGGGCCACATTGAGTCTATCTGAGCCCGAAAATCAGGCACGTCCAGCCACGCTCGAACAATTGCTAGTACTTCTGACACGTGAATCCGCACGACGCATAGTGCATCTAGTGAATGGCACGACGGCGTTGGCGGTTAAAACCCCACGACGTTTAGGTCGTCTACTTGCTCGGCTTTCCCATCAACTGCTTATTGTCGCCGATGCCTCGTTAAAGGTTACATCAATTTCACATTAATTCAATTCATTTGAAATCAATGCATTTGAGTTAACTCAATCATTTATAAAATGCAATAATTTTGATGTGCACAAAAAGAAGTTGTGTTATTGTATCTCGCGATCGCATACTTCTTGAACTAATCGTAATAAAAATGATGCACACTTTAATAAAATACCTCTATTAAGTATCTTAGTGCAGTATACCTTAACTAAAGTACTTTTATATCATGCATGTGAATTTTTAGATGACACCACTTATAAATAAAAGCAAAGAAACAGCGAAAGAACAAATATCCGTTATACATTCTGCTATTGAGAAGTTGAACGCAACTGCGAGTTTACTATTGGTACGTACATACTAATTGTATAATATTAATATATTAATATAATATAAATATATATAATATAAATTTTTGATTAATTTATTTTATTAATATTATTTTATTAATATTATTATAAATATAATATTAATATATTGTTATAAGTATTTAAAATTTCCTGTACACATTTAATGTATACATATAAAATGAATTCTCGATATAGACAAATTTTCTCTCTACCCTTGTAGGAAAAATTTGCTGTGCTCTTGGCTGGTCGTCCTAGCCCTCAGAAGGTACCACACGTACAAAACCAGCAGAACTACAGCAACCATATGTCAGTGTCTTCCAATCCCCCAGTAAATGGTATCGAGTAACGAACGAGTCTCGCCTGAAAACTGCTACGTGCGGCTTTCTTCCCTTCCGGTATGGTTTTCAATTACAAGGTTAAAGACACGTGAATAGAAATCACGCCGCGCGTGAGCTGCTGCCCGCTGATTAATGTTTCATCGATCGTTACATCATTATCTTTACGAGACTTTTACATGTTTATACTCAATAATCCAAACAAATATATCTTATCACTAGCACAATGTATCCGTGCCGTGCTTATACTGTGCTTTTTTAATTAAACATTATTTTGTTGCTTCCACGATAATTACATACAAGTAATGAAATAAAGATCCGTTTTAATTAATCGTAATGGCAGGCTGCCTCTTTTTTCCTTCTTATTTATTCTTTCAAACATTTAAGATAAAAAATAATTCTTTATTCAAATATAAATAAATAAAAATTTAATTAAATATACATCCAAGATTTTAGATTTTAATTTCTTATAAAATTATTTTTTAGAAAATTTATATACATATATAATTAAATTTATATACATAAAATACAATAAAATTTATATACATTTCTATCTATCATTATATAAATATCTTTTATTTTTTTTATCTTATTCAATTAAATATAATATTAAAAAAGTAGGCAATAATTATCAAATTACAATTACAATTACTCACATGATTTGAATACAGATAATACGCGTCGATTATTTTTTGCATATTATTTAAATCATGGACTTTGACATTCAGGGTCGAGATATTTACATACACATACACATACATACATATTAGTATATCTCGCGGTTTTCACTACTCTTTAGATTCCTTTCTAGTGAAAGTAGAGAAATCTTAAGCAGTTGTAGAATTTTTATCTCGATTTTCCTCTTGTTCAAGCAACTTGTAAATACATACTTTCGATGTACACTCGAATGACAAAAAAACAGCAATGCCTTAACACATGAATTTAAGCACATATTATATATGAAAAATATATGGAAAATACATGTTGTGTGTACATACTCTGATATATACATTTATATATTAACACATTCCTTTATTAATGTATGTCAACATAATAATTGTAATAACAGTATTTAATTAAAACACAATTGACATTTCATTTGCCGAGTATAAATCAAAATGTCAATTGTGTTTTAATTAATTACTACTATTACAAGTATTATATTGACATATATTAATTTTAGAAAGTAATATTTGTTTTTTACGATTTTTTGATTAAATATCATTAATATTTCATCTAAATAATATTGTACCAATATTAAAAGTATGCACATATTATATACAAAATATGAGTATATATTTATGTTACATTGTAATAATAATATGCATATCTCATATTTAAATGCTCCGATATCCCTGACAGCGTAGAATATGTTTTGAAGAGAGATTTTTATATACGCGTATATGTATATAAAATAATATTTCTTTCCTTAATATTTTAAGATTTTTTAAAGTTATAAAGTGCTATAAAATATTATAAAATATGTGCATATATTAAAAAATGTCCCATGTGCTAATTAAATAATACTTGTAATATTCTATATTTATAATAACATTTATTTTATATAGTTTATATTACACACATTTACATTAATACACAACGAAAATGCATGATTCTCGAAAGAATGACCTAAATCTAAATTAAAATAGACGATTAAAATAGACGTATGAGATGTATTATATTTGCAATTCTTGATGTATTACGCAAAAGCTTATCTATATAAATCATACTGTCTAGACAAAATGTTTATAAACTTTGGAATTTAATCGACAAAGTTGATTACGAGAATAATGACAATTTAATTTAATTAAATCGTCATTATTCTCGTAATCAACTTACGCGCGTGAAATCCTGATGACAAATATTTAACCTTGAATTGGTTACTCAGATAAATTATGACTATAGTTTAATAATAATATAATAATAATACAAAAAATTAATAAATTAGAATTAATGATACTTTCAGTTTACTGATTATTTTTTTTACATTAAATTGTATATGTGTTTTATAATTTAAGAAAATTATATTCTGATAAAATTTATTAATTATATTATATTATAATTAAAAAATATAATTAAATATTATGATTAAAATATTATGACTAAATTGACGTTATAATAATTATTATTATCATGGAAAGCACAATAAAAGAAATATATATAAATATTAAAATTTATATAAAATTTATATAAAAATAATATGTATTTTCACACATTTTCTTAATTCTTAAATCAATTTTTAATTCAGATTATGTGAAATGTCATTTGAAACTCAAATGATGATATTCAAGTGACTTTTTTAATACAAATTTTTCAAGTACTGGCTTATAGTTTTATTCTAATAATTATGTGTATTAGAAGTAATATTATTTCTAATTTTATATTGCGTAATATTGTATACATTCATGATTGCATCAATAAAAAAATAAAATTATAATTTTCAAAATAAAATATTTCAGATTTTTGCGATTTAAACCTTTAAAAGAGAATATTTTTTACGTCAAGACAATGTAGTCTTAGTGAAATCCGGATGTAAATTTTTCTGATAATTTTGAAACATTTTATGTGCCATGCAATCGCTAGATAACACAGGCATGATCTAACGATGTAGATGAACCGGACTTTGCACAGATGCATAGGTGACTGGGACGCGCTGAGAAACTTTGTTCTCTCCTCATTTTATACATGGAAATATAATGCATATTACACGGAAGTAAGGAAAACCATAAAGCGGAAATATTTCCATTATTTCATAAGATACATCAATTATTATAATTTAAAGATACATCAATTATTTCTTACATACTGCTCATTATAATTCATAACTGCTCATTATAATTCATAACTTATGCGCGCAAGAATTATAAGATGTGTTAAGATATATCTTTTGGTTGATTATTAAAAATTATATTTTATATTGATTTAAGTGAATTGATATTAATATCTTATTAATTAATTTTAAATACAGATATAATACATATAAAACATATAAGTACATATATATTAATATTTTATTAATTAATTTTAAATATAGATAAAATACATATTATAAAACATATATTCTACTTCTTCTAAAAAAAGTGATATATTATCTAGCCACGATCAAATGATGCAATTGAATACAATTATAAGTTGAGACTGAATGCTATAAATATGTAAAAATAATTGAAGATCTTTAAATGTAAAAATAATTAAAGATTTTTAAATAAAGGAAACTTCAAAAACTTTATTAAAAATATCTATATTATTTTTTGTTTAAAATATCATATGTGTAGTTAACATATTATTAATCATACATAACATAACATATTATTAATCACATATTAATAACATATTATTAATCAATAATAGAAATTGGAGTTTATCAACAAAGAAAAAATTTTATTATCGTAATAAAATAAAAAACGCACCACAATTTTTTTTTCATTATCCTTTAGAAACGGTTTTCGCTTTCTCGAAAGAGAATGCTAGCATATTTGAAGGCTTCAGAAAAGTATTAATAATCTGATCTAATGAGAAATTCTCTATCATATGCAATCTAATGAAATTTTCTATCTGGAAGAGGCAGTTACATGTCGTACTTTGCTCAGTCAGTTATTGGCTCATTCAAACAGTGTTTACTGCGCAAGCGATTCTCCACATCATAAGCCATTCACCATACGTGACCAACGGCAGCATTCGTATTCCAGTATCAGACGCGTTCAAGACGCCGGTGAACTATCACTCTGATCGAGGTAGCGATTATTTGAAACGGTAAGTACTATTTTTAGCAATAGTGACCTTTAATACTTTCAATTATCAAAACTTATTTCTGGACAGTAGAAACAATTCTATATAATAAATCCTTATAATTAGATTTATGAAAAATTTTCAATTAAAATATATGAGAAAAATTGTGTTTTTTAATTATGTGTTTTTATATATTATTGAAAAATTCGTACGTTATTTATGAACAGTTACGTATATCATGTCACTTTATTATTATGCATTTAATTATCACAATGTTAAACTTGATAAAGTAATTCAAAATAATTATATATATATATATAATGTATATTCATGGTCATCAATTTACAGTCACAATGGATGTATCTAGAGCTTATTGATCTAGGTCAAGGATATTGTGTCGAATTCGAAAATATTATGTTATATATATATATATATATATATATATATATATATATATATATTCAAAAATGTTTCTATATTAATATTTCAATTTACTTATCTTTCAATTCCTTCTCTTTATAAAGAAACATTTTACTTTGTAAAATAGTCATATTTACTCGATTTAAAAAAAAGATTTAATTTACTCTAAAATGAGTTACTGCATACACATGCTTTATATTTCTATGATATTAATTTTAAACTAAAATATTAATCTTAAACATTTTCTCGAATTATGATCAATATGTTAAATCACTTTTATAAAATTTGTTTAAACAGATATTTTTCGTATATCGTGTGATAACTGTGCTAAAGCATGGCGACAGAAATAGCGCAACTTCTTCATTTAAAGGCCTTTGATCGTGTCTTGGAATTACCTACTGTTGAATTGGTACTCGTCAAATCCGTAGAGACTTATTCCAGGGTAAAAGATTCGAATCAGCTAGTGCACTGGGCATTCACCTTTGCTGAGATGTCACTTAACGTCGCGTCAAAACCAGCAGCATTTATGATGCCTATAGCCGTGCCTATAGCAAAGATGCTTGAAAGTCCTATAAACTTCGTCGATTACACATTATGTTTTGGTCTCGACAAGATTGAACAAAATATACCGATAGTGAAGGAAAAACCTGAAGTGGTATGAATTTTAATTTATTTAAATATTTATTCGTCTAAATACATAATTTTAACATATTTAAACAGTTTTTTTTCGAAACACCATCACAAAAGTGAAATGTGTACTATTTATATTTATATTCACTATATTTCTTTAGATCTTGAAAAAAGCGACATTGAGTATTTCGCATATAAATGATTTAATTATCATACAAGCAACAACTGTGCGAGACATCAGCTGGAATAAAACCAACCAAATTCTCGATACGCATTATGGCAGTGCGGCTGTGAGAGGTTTAGATAGCACGGCTGCTATCATTGATAAGCTCATTGACAAATTTTTCCCCGCAAAACAAGAAGAAATTAAGCAAGGTAAACCATGTATATTTTTAGTTTCTCGATAATTTAAAACAAAAATTTATCTAGATTATATCGAATAATACATTGTAAGTGCAAATTAATTGAATTCCTCTTTTCTTGATGTACTAAAATGTTACAATCTCAATATATCAATATTACAATCAATAAAAAAAATATAGTGTAATGAAAGTTTTCGTGCGTCAGCGAGAAAGTTAGTGAAAGCTAACACAACATTAAGAATTTATAGTTGTTTTGTAATTTATTATTTATTATGCTTTTGTGTTTTTTATTCTAATTAAAGTTTAATATTAATTTTTTCATACATAAATTGTCTTGTGCTTCAACAATAGGTTTTTTACATTAGCAAATTTTTACATTACAACAAGTCTTTATTTTCCCGTTTTATAATTAACATCGAAATTTGAATTTATTGCAAAACTGGCATATTTTCTAGTATCTAGAAGTTTTATATTATATATATACATACACACACACACACACACACATATATATATATTACCTTTATTTTTAAATATTTTTTGCAGACTTACAAGAAGAGGATAAATTGTTACGTACTTTACAAACATTAGGTCACTTGTCCAATAAAGCCGCTCGACGTGTGTATTTTAACATAATACATCACTTGAATATCATCAACAAATATAGTTTATTAATAGATTATATCAGCAATTTAGTTAAATTTCTTCGATTTACCAAGTATCTCAACACAGTTGACAAAAAAATACTGCTTGTTAACGACAAAAAAAAAGAAGAATCACAAGAAAAACAGAAGAATGAATAATTTTAATTTTAAATCTCTTTGATTTTATTTTTTTCAGCTTTTCTGTAAATGATTTTTAAAGTCCTAAAAATTAGTTTCGTTTATACTTATGTATATTAAAATTAAATATCGCTTATATTTATTTTTCATAATTATGTTTTTATTATCTTCTACAATGTTTTTATTATCTTCTACAATTAGTTTGTATCATTAAAAATTGAATTAATGTATGGCAATATATTTTATTTGCTATTCCTTCATTGAAAGCGATTAAAGTGCTAAAATCTGCATCAATAATTGTTAATGCGTGCACATTTTTCTACATTACTCCATAAATATAAAAGTCGAAAAAAATATAACTATAAGAAGTATGAGGTTATAGATAAATTTTTTTTTATATATTTTGTATATATTCTTTACTCGTGTATATGCAGTATGAAAAAATAATCTCTTATAATCTATAAGATATTAATATCTATAAGATATATAAACTTTTGTGGTGGTTACCATTAATATTAATTAAAATATATATTTTTTACGTTATTCATCAGCTTAATCAATACAAAATTAAGTAGTTAAGAAATATTCAGATAATTATTATTATATTTGAATTTTGATGTATAAATATAACTATATTTTATACATTTTTAAATATTTCATTAATCTATTATATATATATGTATATACATATATACATATATACATATATTATATACATATATATATATTATAAACATAATATTATATACACAGAATAATATTAATATTATATATACAGAATGGTTCAGCCGGATATACTGATATACATTCAGATATACTGAGTTGCTTAAATTACTACATGATTTTTTTTTTAATTATTATTCAAAAAATTTACACAACTGTTATTACTTTGCATAATGTTATAAGAATATATATAGAGTATATAAAGAATATATAAAAACTTTTATAAATATAAATACATATTTTGTATATTAATTTTGTATATTAATTTTATATATTGTATTTAAAAATATTATATATATGTCAAATAAATGTAAAAATGCAGTAAAAATTATATGCTTCTTGACATTCTTAATCAATTATACATTTATTCTACAAAGATATAATTATAATTTTATTATTATTATTATTATTATTGTTATTATTATTATTATTATTATTATTATTATTATTATTATTATTACTGTATTTAAATTATTTTAATAACAAAGCATTTGTTTTTTATTTTTTGAATCTGAATTAATTTAAATTCCGAAAAAATAAATACAATATTTAAGACAGAGAATATTTATATTTTACTTTTTATTATTTTCTTTAATCTTCTAATTCTTTTAATTATTAGAATTATAACAAAAAGCTCTATAATTTGAATTATTTCTTCTTACATGATAAAAATATAAATAGGTACAATAAAACATTTTAAACATTTATATATTTATTATAATATAATTCTCTCATTAACAATAAATTGTTAAACATTTAATATTTTAAGAATATACATTATTGCGTATGATAAAATTTCTGTTTTATTAATAAGTTAATAAAAGAAAAGCGTATATATGATAATGCAAATATTTTCTAGCAACATTAAAAGAAAAAATTGCGTCAGACTTGCACATTGAACAGTCTCATGATTTTCGCTTATTATTTTTAGGGTCAACGCAATCAGCTATTCACTTTGGTTTTCACACGTATAGAATGTAAGTAAGAGTGTGACCGCCACGTCATGTATATTGCTGCACGTTTCTTCTTACTGCGCAGAAGCACAAATGATATCATAGACGTACATATGCTACGTAGAACCCGACTATAAAAGTACATGAAATCAATTAAAATTGTCTAATAAAATCGAATAGCAAGCAATATGATATAATATATATACATAATTAATTATACTATTATATATATATATATATATATATATATATATATAGTTTGTACTATAAAAAAAGACTTAAATAATTTTTCGAAAAGAGAGAATTTTTCTTATTTTAATAAACATCTTATTTAACACTGAAATTATATAATTACATATTTACTAACAAAAATTTCAGATAATTAAATAACAAAAATAATTAAAAAGAGAAAATACTACATAAAATATAATTAAAAAATCCTAAATATTACAATAAAAATGATGATGTATTTGTTTTTTTTTAAATTTTTAATATTTGTATTTATTGGAATTATAACAAAAGTCTTATCTCTATAATTTGAATCCTTTATAGGACACAAATTTTTTCATTAATTTTTTAATGTTGCTTGGAAATATTTGCACTGTATATACTTATATATGCTTTTTCTCTTGTTACTTTATTATTGAAAAATAAAAATTTTTATATATACGCAATATTATATATTAATAAAATATTAAACTTTTAACAATTTGTTGCTAATAAGAGAATAATTAGAAAGAAGATTATAATAAATATATGAACATTTAGAGTATTATTACTTATTTATATTTTTATTTTATAATAAGTGGCGATTTAATAAACATAAAATTTTTTGTTAATATAAAAAATTTTTATATTAAAATTGGAACCCAATATTATTCTATAATAATATTTTTTTATAATTTATAAATTTTTATGAAAACTTAATAAAAAACTAAAGGTAAGAAAATTAAAAAGAACATAAAATAATTTTTACTATTACTTTTATTTTCAAGAGACATTTGATTTCGACGTCACTGTTCAGTCCCCTCTACCTAATATTCTCATTGTTAGATACTTACGAGTTCTCACACGATATAACGTCAGTCTCATTCGATGCCTCGTGCAACTCGGTGATTCATAGCTGATTTTTAGTGTCCAACGAATTTGTTCAACAAGTCATCCATAAAGTAAGTATAATATAAAATAAAACGTGAAAGCAGTAGTATTGATACTGATATTTAAAAATTTAGAAGGTATAGAATATATATGCGCTGCATTGTAAAACTATTTTTCCATATAACAATATTCTAAACAATCTATTTCACTATAAGAAAATGATGTTATTATTACATCATATCATCCAATATGTTATATCTTATTATTTTTTTGTATTATTGTTGTGATTACGAATAAATGATTCTACGTTAATTAATTTAATTTAATGAATGGAGCAACAATTAAAAATATTAATTATATTAACAAATATAATTTTTATTGTATTTTAAATGGATAGTAAAGATCCTAATATAATTATATTATTCTTTATTATACACATTAATGTGTAATATTTCATTGATCGCATCCGTTATAAGTAATGTGTATCATACGTTATAGCTTGATCTAAGATGATGAATATTTTACAACAGACATCAATATAATCTTTTCTCTAAGAGGAAGTTTGTATGCAATATTGATTCTGTCCTTGGATATAAAATTATCATTTAAATCAATATTGCAGATAAGCCATGCATATCCCCGGGAATGATTATCTATTGTGTAAATAAAATTGCATCTACCTCAAACGTGTATATGTGTTCATTAATTCCGTGCATATAAGTTACATGAAAAATTGTACAAATTTTTTCGATAATACATAGCGTGTATACGTTAAAATAAAAAAATATTTAATTTAATATAATTTTATTTATATGTATAATTTATCAAGATAATATTATAAGAAGGAAAAAGAATTCGTAAAATTAAATTTTAAATTAATGAAATTAAAATTAAAAAAATATATAAATATAAATTTATTATAAAAAGTATGTAAACAAAGCTTTTTTCCTTGGACAAACATATTTTGAATAATCAAGAAATATGTGCGCTGCTCAAGTGTGGAAAACATATTTACTTTCAAAGAATGGTCTGCTGCTATGTCTTATGCTACAGTAGCAATACAATATAAATGAGGAATAATAGTGCTTTATTATTTTCTCGTTTGTTCTAGCGGATGAATCATGTACCATGCGTATAATCTCATGACGAGTTGAGTACATTAGTTTCGCATAATAAAATTCGCACTTTTATTTATAATAATTTTTCTTTCCGACACTGTGCAATTTCTTTTTGAGACATTGTTTCGCACATGCATGTCAATAAATGTCTATGAAACACTGAATATATATATATATATATATATATATATATATATATTTATATAATATATATCGCAATGGACTTTCTGTGCATCGATTGTGGTTTCTCTTTTTTTTATTAATTTGCCGATCGCATATCATATAGATATATAAAAAATGAAGTAAATGGGTTATTATCGGTATCAAAGTTCATTTATAAACTCACAAACTAGATAACGAAATAACAAGTTTGACTCATCAATTACCGAAGGTACGAAGATCTCTGCCCACTCATGCGCATTTACATTTAAAATGTTCAAATGTGTTTGTGCATGACAAATATAATTATCGTTATTTAAAACTGTTTACTTAAAATTAAAAAGAAATATAAACCATATGCTATTTAATTTAGATTTGCATTGCAATATAATTTCGTTACATATTATAATTTCACATATTATAATTTTTATGTCACTTTATTGTTATTGACTCAATTATATATGTGTATTAGAAAAATGGCAAATCAAATTTTTAAATGTTATTTTAAAAGGCTGCACGATTTTTAAAACTCTTTTCGTACACATTAGATCAGCGAATATAATTTAATGTAAGCCTTTTCAACAAAATTCACAAATTTGATATATACCAATTTTTAAAGCAGCAATCTAAATACTAATTTGATATATTAATAATTTTGCAGAGAGAATGGCGGATGCAAGTAAATCCACACCAAATCCCGCGAATACTCCTCATCTTGAGGTAATAGACCGGGTGAAAAATATTCCGGTGGTTCATTCGGCGATCGAGAAAACGGGCTCTACGTATGCTTACGTTAAAGATTCCCATCATCTGATAAATTGGGCGTTGAGCTCTGCCGAAGCAGGATTGCATTATGCAACTGCCACAGCAGTGCCGTTTACGGCCCCTCTGGCCAAGAAATTCGAAGGACAAATCAACGCCGTCGACCAGAAGCTATGCGAGGGGTTAAACATTGTCGAACAAAAAGTTCCGATCGTGAAGAAACCACCTCAGCAGGTAACGTTAAAGGAAACCTGTCCTTTCTTTTAATTCTCAAATGATGTAACGTCGTTTGGCAGCTGTATAAATGAGTTTAAAGAATTTACACTATAATATTTTAATATTTATTTTAAAATAATCTCTTTTTTTTTAATATAATAGAATATAATTTTATCGTTAATATTTTTTTAAATATCTTTCTCCGAAAAAAATAATAAAAAAAGAGAATATAAAAATAAATAGACGAATGTAGTAAAATTAGAAATAATTAATATACAAAAGAATTCTTAATTCATTCACATATTTGTTTAATTAATCATGAAATCAATTATTAAAAATATGACATTTATATTTGCAGATTTATGATGCCGCAAAGGCAGTAATGAACAGCTCCTTGCAACCAACCATCGAGAAATTGAACACGGCAAAGGAATCAGCTACACAACAGGCATCTACGCTGAAGGAGATCAGTATAACTAAGGCGAACGAGCTTCTAAACACACAATGCGGTAACATGGCTGTACAAGGCATTGACAACACCAGTGTACTTGTCAATCGTTTATTAGATCATTACTTTCCACCGGTAGAAGGAGAAGAAAATACGCCAAGTACGTTCTCAGAAATTTTACAAACTTTCTTGCATTGTATTAGACCGGTAATGTTCTTAATAACGATTATTTTGCAGATCCAATCTCAGCAGATGAAAATAAAGTGCTTCACGCGGTACAAACAATCGGTCAATTGTCGACAAAAACTGCTAATCGCGTTTATCATTCCGTTGCTGCGCAATTGAGGACAGTAAAAAAGGAAGACGTAGCGACATATATATCCAGCGTAGTGTCTATTCTTCATCTTACGCACTTTTTGAACGTTGGTCAGAAGCAAACGGATGAAAACCAGGCAAACAGTTCAACAGAGAAAAAGGACGAAGAGAAGAAATAAGCTCAAAGTTCGCTCAATTTGCTTAATTTCTATTATTACAATTTAATGTACGATTTATATTCATTCCGTAGGATTTTCAAATATCTAGAGAAACATAAAATAACAAATTTGCAAATTTTTTGTTATTCAAAAATCTAGAAAATGTCTTATATATAACATTTATTTTAGATTTTTTACCTGTTTCTTTCAAAATGATTTAAAAAAAATGATTAAAAATGTAAAATATATATCAAAACACGAAAAAAATTATATTTTTATAGATATTGCGATATGGCATTTTGCGACAAATACATTAATTTTCTAGCTTTGTTAGCTTTTTCGAATGCTCGTATATTGTATACGTAAATCACATGATTCTGTGGTCAATAATAAGTCAGGTAGTTGACTAATGTTTTACTAATATTTTTATGTAAAAGTTTTTATATTAATGTAAATCTCAGCGACGTGTTGCTGATTTGGAGTTCTTCTTACAAGAAATGAAAATTCTTTAATGTTATTGATTATATATAATATACAAACATCACATATCATTTTAAAGAATTGTTACAAATATTTATAAAGAATAAAGGCAGATATATATTTTGTAAAGAATATTCTGATATAACACTATATCATCTAAAAAATATAATTTTGGAAAAAATATATATGTTTCATTCTATTTAATCTAAAAAATACATATTGCATCAAAGAAATCCAACTGAGAGATTAAAGAAAATTTTAAAAGAATCAAACTCGTGTTTGTTAAAAAAACAAGAATTTAATTCTTTGATAGAAAATTTTAAATAATCAAAAGTTGCAGAACTTTTAATTTTTTAACATATATTAGGCTTGATTAAAATAATATTAAAATTAACAAAACCGAAATATTAAAAATTATTAACTTTTCTTATTTTGCAGAAAATGTTTTGCAAATATAATAGTTAATTTAAATAATGAAAAATCAAATAATGTTTTTAAGATTGATGTTACTTTTTAATTCCGCCTAAATAAGAAGCTCAAATTCGTAAACACAATAAATGAAAAGAATGAATTTTCTTCATTCCATCCTAAGAGATCAGTTGGATCAATATGCTTTATAGACTGCCTCAGTCGTCAGTTTACCGACACACGATTGCTCCGAAATGAAACCGCATCGAGGAACTTGACAGCAGCGACGTGATCTCGTGGAGAACCGCATCTCATTGTCAGTTCGATATCGGGTGGGTGAAAAATGACAGCGAGCAAACAGACCTCGCTTGTGTAAAAGTGTATAAATAATTGTGCGCTCACGCTCGATTGCATACAACAGTAAACAAATTTCGCAATAAAATGAAACAGAGATCAAGGTACAGCAGCTGCAGTGCTTGAGAGGGAGGGGGAAGGGCAAGAAGGGAAACGTACAAAGCCATAGGGCAGCTTAAAGGGAAACTCGCATCCAGTCGCAGAGATTGTTAGTCAGGTAAGTGTCAACCGATTGGTTTCCTTTGTTGAGCTATGTCGGCGGACCACCTGTCAATTCGCATCCGTGACATTGATCTTGAGGACGTGTGTTTCTATAACTGGCTTACACGTTGCCATCGATCGGACGCGCAACAATGAGACATAGGAAGCCGCGCGCATTTCTATGATGCTCGCTGATGCTTTGTACTCCAATCACGTCGTGATATTATTTTTGTTCAGTATGCGCGTGTTTATGTTTAAATGTCTTTCTTTCTTTCCTTTGGCAAACGTTGTGCATGTCTTGCTTGAGTTTTGATTTATATAAGCTTTAAATAAAATTTGTCAATAGATGCTCCAAAAGTTATACGACAAATAATTACTAAGTTATCGTGTTTGGAGTAATGTCATAATGATATGCGTTATGATGCAATGTTGACAGTAAGAAATATCTTATTTTGACTGGAACAATTCAGTAAGTGTATACATGTAAACGCGCGACAAAATTGTTCTTCTATTTATAAATTAATATTTCTTTGCATAATGTATTATATTTTTGTAAACAATTATTTATATAAAATATAATTTAAAAATAAAAATAAACATAAGTAAAATTTTTGAATTCTCATCTTTTTTATAGTTTCTCTTATTTCTCGCGAGACGAGGATTTTATTTTAAAAAATTTAAAAATTAAAAATTTTTTTTATTAAATTTATTATTTTCACATTATAATGTTTCTTGCTATATTTTATATTAGATTGAAATTATAATATTAAAAAATTTATATATATATATATATATATATATATATACAAAATAAATTAATATATAATAATAATATAATATATAATAATAATAATATATAATAATAATAATAATAATATATAATAATAATATATATAATAAATTTATATATATATATATATATATATATATATAAAATATGTATATATATATATATATATATACATATTTTTTTTTATTTGGAAAACAAATAAACATTGAAAATTTTATAGGCTATAAAAGATATGAAGATATTAGATATATTTTTATTATATGCATATCATGTAGGAGCAGATTCATGAAAGGGAATGAAATTCTTGCTTCTTGTTATATTTTTGTGTGAATCTGCCTCTAATAAAATACTTTTTATTCACACTTTAATCTTATTTTTTTATTACAGGTTATAAAAAACATTCTTTATCCATGAAAAAGAGATCTCAGTTTAATGACAACTATGGAAACAAAATTCCCAGATCAATTTTACCGAATTCAAGCTGTCGATCGTGCACGTAAAATACCCAGTGTGAATTACTTGTGGGATAAATCCACAGAGGTGTACGAACGTGTAAAAGGCACAAACACATTTTTAAATTGGGCTTTTGACACTGTTGAAAGTGTGGTGAATACAATGATAGAAAAGTCTTTGCCAATTGCTAGATTGATGGAGAAACCAATTTATACCCTGGATAAAACATTATGCCAGGGTATTGATTTTGTTGAAGTAAAGCTACCTATAATTAAAGAAGAACCTAAACAGGTAATATATATTTTTTGTGTGTAATATACTATCTATAATATACTATCTATAATAGAAGTTTTTCTTTTACAGATTTTAAATCGCACGAAATCTATCGTATCCAAACGTATCCGTCCCGCGGTTAAAATTTTTATCGATCTAAAGCAGGGAACCAAACAAAGAGTGAGAGTTATGACTTTATTTACGTATTATAAAGTTCATTATTTACGCGTTTACAGTTGGCAACAAGCAGACAAAGTTATGTCGACTGAAACAGGTATAAATATTTTAAAGACTGTCGATAACACTACTGAATTTGCTGAAATTATGTTGGATAAGTACTTACCTCCACCAGAGGAAGAAATTTACATTAATACAGGTAACGTCGATTTTTTTCTATTTTCAAATGTAATTATTTTAAATTTTTAAATATGCAATTTATATATAATAATACTAAAATTTTTAATATTAAATATATGATTTTTATGTTTGTATACTTGAAAGAGAATAAATAATTTTAGAAAAATATAAATTTACAAAAAATATTACGTTGCATCAAAATAAAATAGTACATAGAATTTAGTATATTAAAAAAATGCGATTTTTCTAAGACTTATAAATGCATACCGTTAATGCCATATAGTCAATTGCAAATGATTTTACAAAACATGTATATGTATGTTAGACTTATAAATGCATACAGTTAATGCCATACAGTCAATTGCAAATGATTTTACATGTATATGTATGTTAAAAAAATAGTTTGCATTAAAATAATTATATTATTATATAATCAATTAATCGGAAAGAATACATTTTTTTTAAATTAGCCTTTTATATATAATTATAATTATATTAATATTATATTTAATATAATATGTATTAAATTAATCTACTTATATTTACAGAGAAATTATGTAGTGAACACGCTAAGCTTCATCACACAATGGAAAGATTGGGCGAATTCAGTAATCGAGCATGGCGACGTATTTACTATGCAATGATGGAAAGATTGCAACATATGTATAAAATAGAAATACTTATTTTGGTATTACACGCGCTTGTGATCATTCAAGCGATCAAGTTCTTGGAATCGGTAGTGAATTTGATTTTTAAATTATTTAGCGATTGCATCTTTTCGTATTAGAGGCACGCTCTAGTCTGTAATAATCACGTATGCAACAGCACTTAAGAAATGAGACTATATTTTTATCACTTTTACAAAAGTTACGTCCGACACGGGATATTTTACTTGCAAACTGCGAATTTTACTTAATACAGGAGCCATGAAACACATGACCATTCGTGGAATAATTTCACGGTTTAGAATGGATTAAAAAGAAGCGGTGCTCTCTCAGTTATGATATATGACACCGTTTTTCATAATATTCTATATTTGCATATTTCCGACATTTTATATAATTCCGACTGCCGTTTGTTAAAAGAAAAAAATCGATTTTTAAGAAGATAAATCTCAAAAAAAAATAAAAAAATAAAAAATATATATATATATATATATATATATATATATATATAAATTTTTTATACAGGGTGTTTCATAAGTGGTGGGCAAAATTTCAGGAATGGATTCCTCATGCTTAGAGAAGAAAAAAAAGTTGCCGAACTTGAAAAACATTGTTGATGCCTGTAAAAGGACTTCTAAGACGAGAACAAATTTTGAAACAAAATTTTGTATTACAAAAATTTTAATAACTTAAAGACTAATCATCATTTCCGGACCTATATTGATTAATTTTTTTTTCTTCTCTAAGCATGAGGAATCCATTCCTGAAATTTTTCCCACCACTTATAAAACATCCTGTATAGAGATCCTTTATAATATACAGGATGTTCTAGTGCATTTTTTTATTCAAGTCATACTAATTATATAATTGCAATAACAAAATAAAAATATAATCCCGTTTATTCAATTCGATCTATCGATTCTGATTTATAAGTACTTAAAAACCAGTAGATTTTTGTACATGAAACAAATAAACAAAAAGAATTATGAATTTTATGATAAAATGGTATTTTAATTTAAGATTTACTACTTCAAGATATTTAATTGAAAGAAGAAGAACGCAACACATCCTGTATATTTCTAAACATTTTCACTATATCATGTCTTAAATATGCTAAATACGATAAAAATTGAAATAAGAAGAAAGAATTTTTTATATATGTATATTTAATTACTATGTTACATACATTTAAATTTTTAATCAAGTTAATAATAGAGAAATAACATATTTTAATAATACTGATCGAGTTGTTATTAAATGTATATTCGCGGGGATGAATCGTCAAAGTGATTATCGTTGTTCTTATTCTAAGAATGTATCACGATATTTTTCAAAGATTTGTCCATATATTCACATAAATTACTACGCTCTTCATACCCTGTTATATATCGTTTGATTACAGGCATATGTACTCGAAGAGCGTGGTATTTGCACATGCCAACTTAATGTTTTATTTTTACTTTATTGTTTGTGAGTGTGCAAAATTTATATTTACAAAAAATATTTACAAAAAAATAGATTTTTTAGTAGAATGCAATTTGTAATCTCGAACATAATCGATTTCAAGAGAGAAAATGGATAACTACACATAATCATTACTCATCATCATTGCAACAACACGATAAATGATTTATAAACTGACAGATTTCATTATCATATTAATAATGATACGAGAACCTATGATTTATTTTTGTTCTTGTTTTTTTCTCTGTACTTACTAATGCATTTGTATACACTGTATAAAAAAATGTACATTAAAAATATTATACTATCATCAAGAAGTATGTATCTCCCTATATATTTTCCTCATGTAACGTGTATTAATCCTCGACACTCGCACTTAAGTCGCCGGTGCAGTCAATCTTAAGATAGTTAAGACGAAAATAGACGTAAATAGCCAACGTAAAATCCGACTGACCGCTTTTTTTAAACGAGCCATTTCTCAAAAGGAGAGTTTGGCCCGAGTCAGAGAGATAAGAGGTTGCCAAGGAATTGGAGAAACGAGAGTATATTTTTCTGATGTCAGTGTCGGAGCATTTATCACATTCCTTCTCCTCTGCCACGATCTGCGGAAAACGAGAATGAAGGGATGTGATAGAATTGCATATATGCGAAACGTCCGATAAACTTGCAACGAGAAGATACGCGTATGTGAAGCTGAATCCGACGAAGGCAGGCAAGACTCGCTACCTTCATCACGATTCCTTCGTAGTCTTTTCACACTTAATCCCGTTGCAACCGAAGGCTCGGAAGAATATGATCAAGTCGAGATTAGCACGCAACTGCCACGAACATTTTTCATCGAATGAAAGATGACTTTATATCTCGATGGAAAAGCAAAGAGTAAAGAGAGGAACTTTTCAAGGATACATATCAATTTGATTGAAATTAACGTAATGTGTATTATTATTGTAAAGACTTGTAATATTATATTTATTAGCATATTAGACTTCTAATGTTAAAATAGAGTATTATAATAATTAAATTCTCGTTGCTAATAAATTAATCATTATCAATAAATCATTATTATTCACGCACTAAGAAAAATCGTTTAATCGTACCAACAAGACGTATATGATTGAAAGCATTTTGGTTAAATCAAACAAAGATTTCTAGCAAGATAAGACTCAATTTTTTATAACTAAAACGTTTAACAGATTTTACTATAAGGATTTGGTTAGTATTTTCTGGTTGAATCTATAAAATTTCTTGTTACATTAATTTCTTTGCTTACCCTCTTAACTTAACTCGTATTCAATATTTGCCATGAAATGTATATAAAGAATTAGTATTAACATTAAATCCAAAGTATATTTTTTTCTCTTACGAGCAGTAGTGCCAGAAAAAGGACGCCAGCTCTCTGATTGTGTGTGTTTGAGCTGCATCCTCTTCTTCACTGTTTATCAGTTTAATTTCTAACAAGCTTAATTTAAAATAATTTATTCAATAATCTGGATTGAATTTATCCAATAATCTTGTTGGAATTCAGAATATTAAACAGGCTTTTGAGCCTGATTAGATGGAAAAAATTTTAGACGACTTGGTGCTGGCGAGTTTATTATTAATCAAAAAATTTGGTAAATTTAACAGAAAGAAATTAATCAGATTCATCTGGTAATTCCTACAAGAATTTTGATTCGTCTATTTTCCAACAGACATACTGGTTGAATCTACCAGAATTCTAATTTATGCAAGCAGATTTTTTCTCAGTGCGCAAAAAGAATTTTTCTTGAAACGAAAAATCATGCATTAAAAGAGATCCTTGTTTAATAATTTATCAACAATAATAAATATATTTTAGGTATAATATTTTTCATCCTGATGGGATAACATTTTTCAACATCCAACGTTCAAGGATATCTTGATATTTATACCAGAAACTCATTTGTGTGCTTGCTCGTCACTATTCATTAAAGTCTATCCTTTATGTTCTGTAAAATGCGGTACCCGCATATCCGTGGTTTATGCGTACGTAATGAACAATATAACGTCACATTAATCATCGGAAGTCGACGCGCGTTTCTCTACGCCTCTTAAAACGTCATCCTTCCTGCCGGCCTCATCGCAGCGTCTGCTGAATTTGTGAACGGACGGACGACGTCTTTTCATTAACGTGCTCGCAGATAATCCCGACGTGTACTACTGCTTGGCCACATATGATGCACGCTGCAACTTTCTCGAGGAATGTGGTTTGATGGGTATAGCGCTGTGAAAAGAGAAAGAAATGACCATTTAATGCTGAAGCCGCGCTGCTTACGTACAGATTGCGTTGAGTTGCAACGCGTGCAAGGGTACTTTGGAAAATTGGAAATAGTTTTACCACAAAGAACAGAGATTCCTAAACGTTTGAATGTAATTTTGTTTGATATTTCAATAATTATTGGCAGTTTTAATACACAAATTGTTATAATAGCATAAATTAATATAAAAATAAAATATAAAAAACAGAATATATACAAATATTTTATTTTTTATTAGAATTGTACTTTAATATATTAAATAAACGAGTATAAAAATAAATCTTTTATAATGTAAACAATTTTTCTTCTTTTAGTTAGGCATTCTCACATTCCAATTTGAGAACCAAATCACTATAAGTCAAAGCAGCAACTCTGATGCCCGTATGTTTAAGTCTGATGATAAATGTGCATTTTGAAATTCATAAATGTCTTTTAAGATATTTCATGCTGAGCTCAAACGTCATCTTTTGCATCAAGTAAAAGTCAAGTTAAAATAATAGCGTATTAATGAATTTTACTTTCTAAAATATGTATTTATCATCTAATTATATTATTAAATATTATATAAAAATTTAAATAATAAAGAAGAATATTTTTATATTATTTTTATATTTTTATATTATTATATTTCTGATATCATTCAATGTTTATTTAAATATGATCAATATACATATATGTTATAGGTAAAACATTAATTGTTATCAAATCAATGTAGAAATACAATATATATATATATATATATATATATATATATATATATATTTTTTTTGTATTATTAAAAAATGTTATGCTATGCAAATAAAAAATATCTTATTAAATTTTATTTAAAGTTAATAATCGCAAAAATTGTGTTAAGAATTTTTAAAGTTTAAAATCGGATTTCTCTTTACTTTTCAATATTTCCGATACTTTCAAAATTATCAGTTTTGAAAATCTTCTGTTAATGCGAAATTTTCTGAATGCGCTCCCATGTAGCTATAAATTCTTAGATCTTTAGAAAGAGTTTCAAGACTTTCAAGATATGCCGAGACTTTAACGATATTGATACTTTACAAGATACTTTGAAAGTATGTTGCTACTATAGAAATTTCTTTTTCAATTTCTTAGAGATTAGAGCTCATAAAACTTTATATTGTTTTATACAATTTTTCAATATGTTTTTAATTATTTTATATGTTTGGTGTATAATCAGAATTTTTTATCGACATTAATACAACTAATAAAAATTATTATAATATAATTTTGCTTACGCGCGATTTAATAAATATTTTACTAACAATAAGTAAATCTAATTTAGATTTTCACTTAAAAATTTCTAAAAATTAATACAATAATTTATAATTATCATAATATCGATCATTTTAACATCTCAAAAACGATGCAACGAAATAGAAAGAATATCCCATGACTTTTGCGCTTTAAGAAACAATTTCACAAGCGTAGAATAGAGAAAAGCACAAAAGCAATCCGCAGACGCTCTCTGTTATATGGCCCACGGTTCAATCAACGACAGCGGAGTGCTGGCTGAAAAACATCGGGAACAAGTAGTGGTTCGCATGTCTGTAAATCATCGGGCATTCTCACAGCCGCCCACACGTATGGTATGCGGGATACGAACGCACGTGTGTTCCCGAGTTTTCGCCGGTTTTGCGTAAACAGCTTCTTGCCGAGCCACGCGCGTTTCCCGGGGGTTGCGGGCCGTTTTAGAAACTATAATGGATTATGGAAGGCGGTCTGGCTTCGGCGATGGTGGTTGGTTATACAGGCGGCGAGGAGGGCTTCCGTACCCGCTGAAAGATCTATGGCGAGCCGGTAGATAAGCTATGCTTCATAAGCAGAGATGTTATCTTCATAAAAGCCGCAGGTCGATGCCTTCTTCCGCCGTATACCCTGGTAGTCAGGTCGTATCGCTCCATGTGTATACTCCACGTATACGTCAGCAAGAAACACTGTGCTCGTATCTATGCAGCTATTTACCGATATACAGATGCGTGTATACCGGATAAACGATATGCTGATGGATCTCTCAAGCGGGTTGAAATTCGATCTTTGTAGAAAAAAGCGTCTATCATACGCTCTACATCTTTTATACGTACACTCTTCAAAATTGGGAAGGTATCTGTAGAAATATGTTACGCGAAAGAATTTCCTTCGGATTTATTTTTAGAGAAAATCCGTACAAATGGCTTAAGATAATCTTTTCGTCATATACAGTCTCTTTTTATCCTTCGAGTTTACTGTGCAATTTTTCTCCATTATAATCATTATAACTGTGCCGGCGTCTACGGCCGTATTCTTTATTGTGCGCGTGGTGCATGAAATAAACTTTTGTAGTTTGCAACCTGTGGCGTTCTTTATCCGACCATCGACCTTAACGTATGCATATAACGCGAGCGTTTCATCGCGGTCTTGTTTTGATGGTTTTTCTCTCCTTTTTGCGCCGACCGACGACGATCGTTCAGAGAGCACCGGATATGGCATCTTGGATAGGATCCAACATGCAAATGGGGGAATCGGTTTCGGCGAGTAGCAGCGAAAACCGCGAAGCTCGTTGTAAATAGTCGTATTTAAGAAAAAGCAGCGTCCGCGCCGGGTGGCGATAAATGTTTCAACGAATGATGCTGCATAAAGCCAGGATTGCTTGCTTCCGAATTGTGCTTTTAGCTCTGCTGTGAAATGAATGAAATTTTAATAGATGAGAATTTTTTTCGCGCCGCCGAAACTTTTAATGAACCGCAAGCCTCGCCTCCGGAAAAGTGAGAATACCTATATATCTTGAACGGACAATCCGAGTGGAAATATGCGCAAAGTACTTTTTTACGCGTGTTTCAGCTTGTGTCCTATGATTACTCCATTTTAGAAATTTTATTTAATATTATTTTTTATTTATTTTGCACATATCCTATTATACAGGGTGTCAAAGCAATCTTTTCTCAAAAAAGACTCTTGTAGCTTACCTTGAGAGCTTTTCAAAACACTACAATAAAGTATTTTTTTATCGAGTACTTTTCGAGTTATGAGGCTTGAAATCATTTCTTAATTTTTATATAAATCATAAAAAATCTAGTAAAATATTCATTTTTCGATTATTTTACTTTAATACTTTTATGTACAAAATAATGAGAGAAATCAATTGGTGTAAAGAAAACACATAATTTTTTTGAAAAAAATATGTAATTGTTAATTGCAAATTACATATTTCTTCTTCAAAACAATTATGTGTTTTCTTTATGTATAAAATTAAGAGATTATTTCAAACCTTATAACTCAAAAAATACTTTATTATAGTGTTTTGAAAAGCTCTCGAGGTAAGCTACAAGAACTTTTTTTGGGAAGAGATTGCCCTGACACCCTGTATATTCATGATTTAGAGAAGTCATATCTTAAGAAGAAAATATTACATGAAATTTTGAAATTCTTTTATTACCTAAAATAAGAATATAAAATGTTTATCTATTTGTATGTCCGTAGCATTTATCTACTGTATCCCTGGCGTGCGAAGAATATTTTTCATATCCGCAATTATACATATATGTATCGTAAAATTGTAATGTGCATTGTAACATGCGGCAGAATTATTATCGGCAATAACGCTTCATATTTTACCTGCCATACTTTTCCATCTCTCGTATATTTAAGACGTCGGTTGTAAGGGCGTACTTATGAATATGCTATTTTCCAGTACCGACGCGTATACTATGCTTATTCTCGAGTGATCAATACTGGATGCAACGGCCGAGTTACTTGGGAGTTAGAATCGATATCCTATCATGCTTTTACCGCAGATCTGGTAATATCTCTGACGCGTTTTTTACAAACGCAGTAATGCGAATTCGATAACGTCGAAGAAAACCGACTTACATATGTCTGTGCAGCTCGTATTTTTGCATTGTAACACTATTAATCATCTTGTTGAATCCACCATTTAAATTGTAGAAATTTTAATCTGATGTATAATAAAGCCACGTAAATATATTGAAAAATCATCTTAAATCATTTATTTTATAAATAATTTTTCTTTAAAATGCGTGATAAAGGAATAGAAAAATATTTTTCAATTAAATTAAGATTTAATTAAACTTAATGCAATTTCATTATTCCATCAATATATGTATATATATATATATATATATATATATATAATATTTACATAAAAAAATATTGATATATTATTTTAATATAAAAATTCTAATATTTGTGTATTTTTTATTCCACGTGTTAGACATACTTTTTATGCATGTATACATATGCGTGTGTTATAAATGATTAAAATTATGTTTTTCTCTCTCGGTTACATAATCATTAATAGATATGTATATGTATAAAACAAAATATTTTTTTTGATCCTAGAAAACGCCAGAGAAGCGGTGCGTTGCGATACAAAATTGCAAATGCTATAAATATTCATTGTATATAATTAATTGCACAAACAATTACAATGCATTGGTTTGTACATATGTAATATATAGTAAATCAATATTTTCCTTATGTAAAGGTACATCGCGAACTGATGTAAAAACTATTCGTAATTCAGTTGCTTCCCTAGTGTTTTTTTTCCGAGGACAGTTTAATTCCACTACGAATGTGTAATTAAAATTTGCACGAGCATGCGGTTATTATGCGTGGGGAATCCGCTGACACGCAAAATCATGCAAAATATTGAGCGTAAAAGCTTTACCATCATCTCGTCTCTGAACAGCGTACTGGTTAATGCACTGGAAGTGAAATAGCAGCTGTCCCAATTTGAATCTCGGAGTACGGACGTATATATGGGAGACAAACGTCGTTAAAGTCAATGATAATAAAAAGAAAGATGTATCTATGGAAATATATGCGGTATCGATCGAAGCGAATATAAAGACTATGGGCTCGGTGGCTTGCGTGTGTGTTGTCCGAAAGTTGTGTTTGCGAGTACATATGTTAATCTAACGTTGCTTTAATCGCTAATGAGACACATACCAATGTCGACACATGATTTATCCATTTGAACGGAAAATAAACGTATTATACAAAATAAACGTACCTTGGTTTTTCTGAATTTTTGTCTTTTATATCGCATTTCTACGTATTGATGTTACGACGCTGCGCGTACTTTCACCGCGACAAATTGTGAGGATCGATAGAAGCCTTCCAACCCTCTGTGTGTGCGTGTGTGTGTGTGTGTGTATGTGTGTATCCACCGCTCCCCTACGCTTCTCTCTCTATACTCTCTCTATTTAATATTTATTTATTCAAATATTCGTCGTGGTGGGCCGTTTCCACGTGTGTGCAACGTCGACGTCGACGGCGGTACTCTGCGCCGTGACATTCGCCGCATCGACGGAATTTTACATTTTTTTTCCATGGACTTGGGCTTATGGTCACGTCGACGCTTTCCGCCCGTTTCGTTCCGCGATTAATACGGGACGCAACATATTCGTGCGGAGCAGAAAACCGCGTTGCAAAATGTAAAACTGTAGCGATCGCGTTTTTAAGATCATTGTTGCTTCACATTTTTTTATTCCAATATATATATATATATATTTTTTGAAATGTTATCTTTTTTTTTCCTGTAGTTTAATATTTGCCGCTTTTCTTTAATTTCTGTAATTATATTTAACTTTGTGTCAAGAATGCAGAAAGAATTTACAAGTCGAGAAAACCGACGTCGGGAAGTTCTCGAATTCCCTTCATTTCCGTAACTCGTGCCTTAATTCATTTAACGGTCGAGAATTAATTTACAACTTTGCTGTATTTACAAAGACAAGATTCCGATATTACGGAAAAGAAAGAGAGAAAGAGGAAAAAAAGTGATTAATGCTTTCTGGTTGCGCTGCATTAAGTGATCGCATGATGCTTTCCGCGCTCGACTTGACAATTTCAAATGACGTTAAAACCGTTATTAGGGCTGCTATCACTTAGTCGGGCGTAAACTTCCTCTTGTAAAAACTCAAGATCGACGAACAGTCGCGGAAAGTCGCGAAACCGACGAGATGGGGTGAGAAAAACTTTCTTGCCGTCCCACTCGACAACGTTTCCATGGTTGTGGTAACGCGTCATCGCCGTTATCGGAAACCTTTAACAGGGCCTTCGGGTCTGTTAGGAGTGACGCCTGTATTAATTTGTTCCCGTGGTCGGTGGCGGAAAGCTCTCGGGGAAAAAGAAAAAAAAAACGCGATGAACCATGGGGAACGAGAAGGGATGGAGAAGGGGAAGAAGCTCGGACGATGGCCGCGAGCACTTCCGCAGACAATTTATTTGGCCGGTCGGAACGATCAAACTTTTTCCCCCATGTGAAAAATAACACCGCCGAAAGAGCGTCCTGCTGGAACAACGGGATCTGCCGCGCGGCGAGGGATGTAAGGCTGAGAAACGAAAGCTTCCTCTTGATAGCTTTCGTCGCTTTCTCGCAGTTACCTCTATCTCGAAGTACAACGGAAAAACTGCGGTAACTTGGATGGATATTAAAGGCGCGTATAGTTTTGGTTACAGTTGTCTCACAGTCTTCGTTCCTTCTTTAGAGATTATTTTTGTTCGATTTTATTCCAAAAATAAAGCTGCTACAGGGACTTTTGTACACAATGCACAGTACAAAAACCCAGTAACTGATGAGTAAAACGGATGATTGCTCTCGTTACTAAAGTTCTAGTTTTTAAACAATTTACGTAGATATACAATGATAAATATTACCGATGCGATTGTATTATTCGTAATTATTGATACAAATAAATAATTCATTACGTTAATTATGTAATTTGTTTAATCGAATCACAACATTTGCTTATGAAAACGAGCTTTGTTCATGTCAATAACTTTATGTTGCTTAAAACAAAAAGATTTTCAAATATCCATGTCATCTGATACATTTGTAATATTCTGATAATTTATTTGCAACGAAATTTAGCGCGCGCGTTTTCAATAAATACATTTATAAATATATAATTGAATAAATACATTTATAAATATACATTTATAAATATGCAATATGATTAATTTTTGTTTTATTTTTAATACTTTCTTTCTTTCTTTTTCTCTTCGTGTTTTTCGATTTATTTTATAAAATTAAAACATTACAAGACGCGCGCTATTTAATTCTTTCTACTATATAATATATAACATATATAGGAAAAGAAAGAGAATTATAAGAAGCATAAGCGTAGTGAGAATATTTTTGATTTTTCTTTAATTTTCTTTAACTTTATTTTTTTCACAAACTCAAAATTCGCATGATTTGACAGACAATCAACATTGGAAAGGAGACAACAATACACTTCGAGATTTTTGAATATCAATATAACCTGTGTCCTTTTTAGAGAGAGATTAATTATGATATTGAGAATTGAAATATGAAGTATGATATTGAATGCAAATATTTATATTGAGCGTCGCGACGCTCTTATTTATCTTATTTATGATTTAATAGAGATTCATTTTCTCTATTAATTAAGATTAAAAAACTGCAATATGTTATTTATAAATTATTTATCGACAAAAAGATATACATATATGTATTAAGATAATATATATAATTAATATAATATATTAATTTATATATACATATATAAAAATTATATATATTTGAGAGTTTGAAAAAATTATATATATTTGAGAGTTTGATAAAAATTATTAATCCAAGATAAATTTTATTTTACGAAACACTTATACGATGCAAAACAAATTCAAATGAGAAGGCTATAACAAAATAAACATTATAAGTTTTTAAAATTGATTAAAATGTTATATTTATTTGTATTTTGAAATCATTTTTAATTTGATAATTAGAAGCAAAAATTGGACTTTATTCATATAGATATATTTCAATATTAACTTTCCAAGAGATTTGATTCCATTTACAATCAGCTTACGTTATATGCAAGTACGATATAACGTAGTTTCCAGTTTCCAGCGACTCAACGCGCCGCAATAACGGACTGTAATTTTATTTATGCGGATCGCGCGGGCGCAGCTTTATTTATCGACGCGGAACTCAAGAACGCGCGCCGCGTTCTAGCCCGTCACTTCCAATCTTGGGATCTGTGGCCGGCATTAAAATTTCATCCACGGCGCGAGAGAGCAATTACGCAGAGAAAAGTTAAAAAGTAATGTTACAGCGAGACCAGAAGTCTCCGCAAGAATGGCGCGTAAACTTCTTAATCGGGTTACCGGGAAAATACGCATTCAGCTATATTATTTAAGACAGCGCGGTTGATTGCCGCGAAGCAACATCTCCCCAGGATTGGATACCACTTCTAGGTGCTCTTTTAATTCCGTGGATATAAAGCTGTTGTCGCCGAGCTGGAGAAAACTTGCGGGATTTTATACATCTAAATCACATCTGAGAGGGCTTGAAATGAAAGAGACCTATAAAATGGCCAATTATTTTTCCTCGAAATTAAGGATGTATTGGAGATATATTATAATCAAGAGATTCGCCGTGAATTTTTAATTTAACATTCTTAATAACATTCTAAATCGTCATGAATTATTTCAAATTTTTTTACTTGCTCCTTTAAAAATTATTAATTTTTGAATTTTGCGATTTAACATAGAATCTTACGTAAACGTTCAAGAGACAGGTAATAAATTATTCACAAACTATAAAAGAACAATGATAAAAATTTCATTTTCTAATATTATATTCTTCATACATGTAAAAATGTTTCCACAAAGTTTTAAAACGATTTACTTGCTCGTTTTGAAATTATTATTAAAAAATAACTGTGATTATTGGTTTAACGCAATATTGATGATAAAACGTGGCAACATTTTCTTGGAAATTAAAATCTATTTATATTAAAGAATACTTTGAAGTATGATATCGTGATTTTTAAAAAATTTTTCATCAATTAGAATTCGTATTCTGCCCAACTTTAATTTTTTGATACTTTAAATTAACTTTTGAGACAGACAGCGTCCAATACATCCTTAAATGGAGTATTTAATTGGATTTATTTAAAACGATCATCGAGAGGGCGAACAACGTTCAGTTTGATGAGCAATGTCCCAATTATGCGAGCGGACACTTTCTTCGATTGTTAAAGTACCAAGTTTTGTTTCGGAGCACGATATATATAATTCATACCTGGTGTAATATATTTCACTTGTGGAAGCTGTTTGATGCACGGTTGTTTCAATACGTGGTAAGCTGAGAAATATTCGACGAGGTCGGCAACGATCCGATGAAATATTCTCGCGGCGCTGCGTCATCTCGTTATCACGTCGCTTCATCCTCCTGTTTCTTTGCGCTCTATTCGTGATTCTTACACCGGCACTTCAGCGCGCCAGTCTGCATTATGAAATTAAGTCCGAAGACCCCGGAGGCAGCGAAGGCATTCGACAATTTCCACTTTCTCGCCATTAGCCGGTATACCTGGCCGATCGATAGGGAACAGTAGATTTCGTCGCCTTCTATTTTTTCCAGGCATCCAATCACTTGGCAGTGAGCGCGATTGGTACTTACTTAATGACGCGATGGCTTCTCTCCAATATTTTCACGAAATTAGGAATTGTGACCTGCACGGAATTAAAAATGACACAGTCTTTGTTATCGAAAATCAATTGATAATTTAAATCAAAAATAAATTTTCAGATAACATATCAAATTTTCCAATTGAACTAATGTTATGTACTTCTTGTGGATATAAAAATGTGAAAATTCTCCCGAATTAAAATCTTGTTACATCAGATAAAGTTTAGTCCATTTTCACTCTCTATATATATTGCTTTGAAAAAAATTGTAGTTATCAAATTAATAAATAATAATTATTAAAACTAAAAATTAATATAATTAATTAATGACGTCATATACATAATATTATTACTTCATTTATGTTGCTTGCTTAACAAAAATGT
Source organism: Camponotus floridanus (assembly GCF_003227725.1). Classification (NCBI taxonomy): domain Eukaryota; kingdom Metazoa; phylum Arthropoda; class Insecta; order Hymenoptera; family Formicidae; genus Camponotus; species Camponotus floridanus. The sequence continues at coordinate 638,154 of NW_020229670.1, read as the reverse complement.
AACTTAATGTAAGACTTGTTATATTTTATTATAAATATATGAAAATCTGCATAAAGAAAAAAATGCATATTAATATTTACGATCCTATGTAATAAATTATATTTTTTGTCCATCTATGACATAAAAAGAATTGCAATGTGATAAAACATAATTATAGAGTTTATATTATGATTTATATAGATTTGATTAAAGCTATGGAACAGTTTAAACGATATATCTTTCGTATTTATTCGCGGCGTTTATGAACCAACCGCGCAAAGCAGTTTAACGATTTTTGTATTTGTGCTTATACACATTGGCATTATGCAATTGCTTTCTACTAAATATTGCCGGTGGATTGTTAAGGAAAAAAAAGTTGATAGTCCTCTTAAAGAGGATTAAACAAATAAATGCGCTTAGTAATCTCTGTATAGACGCATTTCATTTTTAATTATTATTCGCCATGGTGTAAAAGTTTTAATCTCGCTTACTTATTATATCAGATTATCTTCGTTTTTATTAGTACTTAATTTAAGAGAATGATGGGACCTGTGTACGTTCACTGAAATACGGATTCTTACTCTTCTTGCCAGTACTCTGGGATATTTCGCGCAAAAAAATATATATACTAATTACATTTGCTAATTTTTACGCGCGACGTCTTTTATGTTAACGTTTTATAACCGAATGGCCATGCGTAAGTATAAAGGACGGAAATATATTAAATCGTTCTATCGGGAATACGTGAGAGAAATATCGCATAATAAAACTTAATTACAGTTTATATCACGACATTTCTAGATTAAAAAGTTGTTATTCGTAACAAAATTTCCGCTTCGCGTTACCTTCGAGGAATATTCATTCTTGTTGATTGGAAAGCAATCATATCGATCGCATTCATAATCCGCTATAATAATTTACGTATACATACATTTTGGATCTACAGCACAGGCATGTATGTTGCAAAAATCACCCCTCTCATGGTAAACATCGTTCATCATTCTCAATAATGCTCTTCTCCTTGCTTTACCTCGCGTCTAGAGCGAGTTGATGCGACGAATACCTTGAAAAATCCACCGTTAGTTAGCCTCGGATCGATAAGCGATTAATCATAATCTATCAATTTGAGAACCGTCTGCCAATTTACTAAGCTCAAAGCGCGCGCCTTAATATTTACTACCCTACATATGACCAAAACACTGGCGATTCGGCTAATAACGTTCAAGGTATATTTTTACCTTGAACAAATATTTTCCACGATGATTGATTTAACTTTCGGCTCTAATAATTCTTTGATTTTAGAATTAAATATTACGAGAGAAAGATTACTTTGAATGTTGCTTTATGTGTGTTCTTTTTTATATATGTAAAAATTAAATAATTTAATGCAGGGATGTCTTGAATAGATATGCATAATAATGAGAATAAATATGCATAACAAATATGCATATATACAATACCGCGTACGCGGTTTATGTGTATTATATATTTACAGGTTGAAACACAATTTTTTTCGTGGATAAACAAGATCTCGCTTTCCACCAAATGTCTACTTACGTTCAACGCATAGCGATGATGCATCATCGCGAGAGGAAAAACCGATATACATACCGTGCGCGTAAGAAGTCGCACGCGAGCGGCATAAATCACGCAGGACGAAAACAAAATCTAAATGTGCCGCCATCCTATTCCCTCAAGTCATGCGGTGCGTTCTTTCTTCATGGCTCGCCGGTTACCATGCGCCTCGTAATGCAGAAGAGGAAGCGTTAGATCCCCGTCTGGGTCGAGAAAACGGAAGTTTCCGGTACAGTGTGAGAACGCGATTTAGGTCTCACAAAATGCTTCTTAGATTCCAGGGCCGTTCCAATTAACCCGCCACGTTGTACCTGATATTAGTTGGATGTTGACAGTGGCGCCGATAAGATCTTTCGACAGCCTGTATCTCGCTCGCTTATTATTCATTAAACTTTAAACCGCAACTACTAGCTTCTCGTCAGATAGGATGCTTCGATGCGAATTTTCCGACGAATAATACGTAGATTTTTTCGAGGTACTTTATTTACGCCAGCGGAAAATAAAGATAGTTATGTTTGCATAAATTTACGCTGAAAAATATGCTAAACAAATTTAATTGCATTTATTATCTTATTTATTATCTGATATATTTAAAGATGCCGAAGCTGATTTAAGGATGTTTTGTATGTAGAATCCCAGCAAAAAGTAGCTGAAAATCAATATTGACGAATATCCATTTTGGTGTATTTTGAGTAATAAATTGTGTAGAATATTACAATTTGATCTTAGTTACAGTGCAGAGATGTATTTTTTAATATTTATTGCGTTTTTACTAAAATATTCCGAATTTTCTTAATCGAAATGATTAATTTTTGGCAGAGAATTTTGCCTTGTGACAGATACATGGCTAATTTTATTGAATTATATTTAATATTTTTTTAATCAGTTAGTACTTGTATAATATTATTTGACCAAATATTTTTTCTGTATCTAAACTTTTGCAAATTTTACACAAATTCTTATTACAAATATTATTTCCATGTGTTTTTGTCATTTGAATCGATGTGATTATACGTTTCCCATAAGAACACATGTTACATATGTTAATTCGGTGCAAATTAAAATCCTTATAAACGCTTTAGTGAATCGATTTAAAAATTGTACTGAAAATTATAACTATATGTAAGGACATTCTGTACAATTTTTATTAAATTCTCAAAATTTTGAAAATAGGTACAAAACATTCTTCAAATTTTCGATAAGGTTCGATTTAAAACGATGTTCAAATCGTTTTCAAATTGAGAAATATAATCGATATATGCGAAATTGCTTAATTTATTTAATTTTAAGAAAGCCTGACGAAATTATATCCGTTAACGAAGTTATAGCCATTTACCTTAATTATCAAATATCCTGATAATTGATATAAATTATTTACTATAAATTATTTACTATATATTTACTATATATTTTTACTTGAAATTTCTTATTTTTTAATAAAAGAAATTCGATATTTCATTTTTATGTATTATGTTAATTCGGCGCAAATTAAAATCCTTATAACTTGTGAACGCTTTGAATCGATTTCAAAATTGTTGAAAATTCTAAATATATGTAAGGACATTCTGTACAATTTTCATTAAATTCTCAATATTTTGAAAATAGGTACAAAACATCCTTAATCTTCATAAACATAAAAAAATATATAATAACGATCGATATGTTTTTCTTTAGTTATCAATGTTTATTTATTTCCATGTCACGTGATTGAGAAATCAGCATATTCTATAAAGCAAAAGATGCGGAGAAAGAGATCCGGAGACGGATATTTATGGTGGATTTCGCGAACGGCAAGTGTCTAGCTACCAACACTCCGCGTCTCTCTTCTTCCGTTTTCGGACTCGCCTCTCGTCTCGTTTATTCCGCGCTCCTGTTTTCCCGACATCCTCTTTCTGTCTCCCTTCCCATGGGGAATGACTGGCGCGCGAGTGCGCACACCGGTCTTGTCCTTTTTCCCTTTGGCGCCTCTTGGTCTGTTGTGTCGCCGTGTGCATCCGCTTCTGAAATTTTCATCCCCGACTGTTGCCGAACAGCCGTTTCGCTCGTGTACCGGTCAATATCGCTTCGAGCGTTATCCACCGCGACGTTTTGCAATATTGAACCCGCGTGTCGCTCCAGCTCGCGTATGGCAGCTCGTGAATAGATTAATACGGACGGCGGATTTCAATGTCTGCCGTTGCGCAGCTTAAGCGAACTTAAAGGCCGACTCTTACAAATCCTGTTACGAAAAATTACAGGACTCGTTTGGCCGCACCGTACGACTCGGCAATGCGTCTTCGTCACGCGGTTCCTATTTTATACGCAAATATATATTAAACGATCGCATCAACGGCTTGACACAACTAAGATTTAGTAATTTGCTTTCTGTTTATCTTGCCTTAAATCAACATACTCATAATTATGAGTTCGCAGTAATTAATGCTTGATGAATAGTTCGCAGACGCAGTAATAGATACAAGTATATACTCGCAAAGTAATTTATGTTTTCTGTTTCGCGAAGGAGAACTTTTACTGCCGTAACTAAAAAAAGCACACGACGACGAATGGATTAACGTCACGCTTTAATTGACAGTCCATTACGTAGCTCGAAGTTTTAATTAACTGAAAATTTTGCTAAAACCCATTGTTTGGACAGAAAGTTGTAAAGTAACTAGTCAGCAGATAATTTTATTTATAATTTTATAATTATTTTATAATTAGCTGCAATTTCACCAGTTAATAACTGATAAAAGCTATATGTGAAAAAATTAGTTTATACGCTGTAATCTATATAAATTTTATAAATTATGAGAGGCTCTGCAAACACACATATTTCTTAAGTCTTAATTGTATTATTTAATTATTTCAGAACTGAGAAATGTTATTAATCCATATTTTTCAATGGAATTAATCTTATTGTTTATGTGAAATGAATATTAATAAATCGATAATTTTGAATAATATTGTGCATTATACACGATTACTTAGTAATATCTTTTTTTGTTTCATAATCAATATTGTATTTTATATCATACATATAAAATATAATTAATTTATATTAAATATGATTAATTTATATTCTCTTAAACGTAAAAACAAATTTTTAACATATATCGTATAAAACAATATTTGCCAGGACCATAAAAATGAATAACACATTGATAGGTAAATAAAAATGAATAACACATTGATAGGTAAATAAAATCATAAATGAAAACTAGTAAAATCATAAATAAGAATTAATGTGTCTCAAATTGAATATCGTATTGCATGCTATTATTTAAGGATGTTTTGTACCTATTTTCAAAATATCGAGAATTTAATGAAAATTGTACAGAATGTCCTCACATATATTTAGAATTTTCAGTACAATTTTTCGATTCACTAAAGCGTTCACAAGTTATAAGGATTTTAATTTGCGCCGAATTAATACATAAAAATGAAATATTAAATTTCTTTTATTAAAAAATAAGAAATTTCAAGTAAAAATATACAGTAAATTTATAGTATCAATTATTAGGATATTTGATAATTAAGGTAAATGGCTATAATTTCGTCAGCGGATATAATTTCGTCAGGCTTTCTTAAAATTAAATAAATTAAGCAATTTCGCATATATCGACTATATTTCCCAATTTGAAAACGATTTGAACATCGTTTTAAATCGGAAAATATAGTCGATATACGCGAAATTGCTTAATTTATTTAATTTTAAGAAAGCCTGACGAAATTATATCTGCTAACGAAGCTATAGCCATTTACCTTATCGAAAATTTTAAGGATGTTTTGTACCTATTTTCAAAATATTGAGAATTTAATAAAAATTGTACAGAATGTTCTTGTTTCTACATATGTTTAGAATCTTCAGTACAATTTTTAAATCGATTCACTATAGCGTTTATAAGTTGTAAGGATTTTAATTTGCACCGAATTAACATCTTATGGGAAACGTATAACCACGTTGATTCAAATGACAAAAACACATGGAAATAATATTCAGAATTCGTTTAAAATTTGCAAAAGTTTAGATACAGAGGAAATATTTGGTCAAATAATATTATACACGTACTATCTGATTAAAAAGATATTAAATATAATTCAATAAAGTTAGCCATGTGTCTGTCACAAGGCGAAATTCTCTGCCAAAAGTTAATCATTTCGATTAACAAAATTCGGAATATTTCAGTAAAAACGCAATAAATATTAAAAAATACATCTCTGCACTGTAGCTAAGATCAAATTGTAATATTCTACACAATTTATTACTCAAAATACACCAAAATGGATATTCGTCAATATTGATTTTCAGCTACTTTTTGCTGGGATTCTACATACAAAACATCCTTAAATCAGCTTCGGCAACATTAATTGAAAATAAAAAATATATTCTACACAATTTATTACTCAAAATACACCAAAATGGATATTCGTCAATATTGATTTTCAGCTACTTTTTGCTGGGATTGTACGTACAAAACATCCTTAATAAAGATTGCGTATAAAACGCATCTTTCCTTTACATTTTTCTTGCGCTAGATCGGCTGACATTATCTATTCTTGGACATACTTTATATTCTCGATTCGTCTTTTCGTAGTTTTCGCTAGAGGTCGAACACCAGCATGTTCCAGTGACTTATCCACCATAGAAGTCTTCTTTCTTTCAATTGTCAGTGACAACTTCAAAATTGCAAAGAACTTCCTGCGTTCGCGAAAATTCGAAAGTTAGTCGATGCGGTGGATTCGTCAGACTAAGGGAGACGGGTACACGTATCAAGGTAAACACCGATTGGAAAGTTAGCTGCGGTCCAAATGGAGTCTTGTCTGTAAAAGTTGCCGTCCAACAAACAAATCTCTCTTCGTGGTTGTGATAACGGCGGAGCAGGGGAATTGATCGCACTGTTTCGAAGTGGGTCAATCCAAAGTAAAAGACGCGGTCAGCGTCTATTTGGTTTGCTCGTCTCGACTGATAAAACAATGGCAAAGAGAGAGAAAGAGAGAGGGAAAGATTGTTGGATCTCATAGATCTAACAGTTTTCATATTTGTTAGTTAGAAAACAGACGGTAATTTACAAAACTACTGAAGAAAACGGGATAACAATTACTAAAAAAATTACTTAAAATTACTTAAAAAATAAATTGGTTAATTTATAAATGTATATTGAAGGAAATAAATGTTTCCTATAAACATTTTAAATAAAAACTGTCACACTGTATCGAACATATACAAAAAACGAAAAATAAATATATTCTTTTAATTTGATCTAAAATTATATGAATGAAATTCGAATTTATCGTACATTTCTTTCTCTGCAACACCAAATGCAACTAAATGCCTATACCAACCATCGGTTGTTAATTCAGCGGTAATATTATTGAGATGCGTCGCAATTTGGAAGTTTAACGAGAAAGTTGACGCGACGCAAAGTATCTCGCAATATATATTTCGCACGAAATTAAGTTTGCTGAATGTACAACTTTCCGCGTAAATTAAATTTACTCTCCTTCCATCCGATACTACCATTGCCGATATATTGAGCACGTAATTTCATCATTTTCCACTTTACACGGTAACTTCTGCGCATTAGCGCGCCTCGTATGTTACTTACTTATACGCCAAATTGGGACACCGGGGCTGCTTCTCGTCCTAAGAACGAAGAACCGCATGCCTGCGTTTTCGAGAACGCGTCGGATGATTGAAACGTTATTGGATCTCATCCGATATTAGACTCGACATCTCATCGTCATCATCGTAATTTTCGATAGCAATTTTGCTTATGCCGCTTTCCCGCGGGATCTTTCGAGGATTCTTCTCTGATGCTTCGAGATGCGGCGCCATTCGTTTCGCGAACAAGCGCCGCATTTATTCGCGGTTTATTTTATAAAATGACGACGCTGTCGGATATTTAAGTTAAAAGTACTGTCGCGCGTGCACACGTAAAAAGCCACAGACTGGCGGATAAAAATCCTGAGATTATGTTTCTTTACATACTTGAGTTGACGTGCGCCGGTATTCTCGCCATCACCTCTTCTTTTCTTCCGTGCCGCATATGTCTGGAATTTAAACCCTTTACACGCTCATGCAAAACAAACTGGCACTGCGCTTCCCAAACGTCATGAAATAAATATCGATAGAAAAGAATACAAGCCATTCAGTACAACGGTATTATTCTCTTACATTCTTCTCTTAAAAAATAAAGTAAGAAGCTCTTTGTTAAAAGTATAAGTTCAATAGTAATGAGGCATTAAGAGCTCAGCCTATTTGAATTGAACCGTGTATAAATATTTACAATAAAATAAAAAAGTACAAGTCAAAGTTAAGTGTGAAATGTAAAGTGTTCATGAGGAAAATCAAAATGAAATGTCAGTATAAAGATTACAAATAATTTAAAAATAACTGATAAAGAGAGAAACAAATAAATGGCGTCGCAATAAAATGTCAGTAATAAGATTACAAATAATTAAAACATAACTAACAAGTAGCGAACAAATAAAAAGCGAACGTTTCAACTTAATTTTTCAAGTCTTCTTCAGCGCAAATAATCCAAAAATTAACATTAAAGGCTAACGAATACAAAACTAAGAATATCGCAAAAGTAGTTAAAAAACGGTTCGTGTGTCTTTTTCCTTAGCATTGCTCGTGTGTTGCATTAGCAGGCGTCCATCAATCATCTCGAAAAGTACTTAACCCACGCAAAACTTTGACTTGTACTTTTTTATTTTATTGTAAATATTTATAATACACGGTTCAATTCAAATAGACCGAGCTCTTACTATTGAATGCCTCATTACTATTGAACGTATATTCTTCTCTTACTTTATATTTCCTATTTTAATAATTTAGTGTAAATTTATACATATGTAATAGAAGGGGAGACGACTGGCTGTATGATTTATCAGTATCTAAAGTAAAAATAAATATACGAAAGAAGTGAAATTTACATGAATGTTTATTTGTTATGCGCAGCATCGCGTGAACGATTAAGCGTTAAAAATGGGACCGCGCGACGTTAATTTTACGGAGAGTAATATCATGCATGTGTAACGCATTCCCGAGTAATTTTATGGAGTTCCAATTAACATTTCGCCTACGTTATCCTGTGAAAACGGCGGGAGAAAATTTCCTACATACGTTTCCTGAATTTAATACGGAAGCCACAAGCGGGGGTATGTGCAATGTAAATGTAGGAAATTATATTTCATGTGTGTGCGTATGTGCGCGTGAAATTAACGTGTTTGCAATCTCCGCTGTGTGAGTTTAGCATGTAGCGCGAATTGCACCGGCATTCGCCTAATTTGCATATAAATCGTGTAATAATGTTATGCAATAATAATGTGAATTCATGAAATATGACTTGTTGATCGACGTACGATAATGTGTATAAATGGCGACATTACGGCGACGACAGCATCGAAGAACTTAATAACTTCATTGTTAATTGTAATGTGATGGATCGCTATTTGCTGGATGCATGTTGCTTAGTGTCAGCAATTGCAGCGGCGCGATGTCCAAGCGGATTTTATGGAGAAGAACTCTTGTTTTCCATGGTATTTTACATTATTCATAGTGAGAGCGCGTTCCACGCGCGGAGAGGAGAGCCTGGCGTCATTTTTCTCGGCGTTTCTTGTTATATATAAACCCTCTTTTCATAAATTCTACATCCTCGCACAACTCACACAGGAATAATCATTTTCATACGTGCTACGTTTAATGTTTGGTGGATTCTAATTGACCATTTTCAATTCATGTTCTCCTGCATATTCAGCTAATGCACATATGCGCGCATATAGTGTTGGTACAGTTGATAACGTTGTGATAATGCTTCATAAACATTACGGAAGATGCAATCTTCCGCTGCTGTAAGCAATGCAATCGAACATTTTTATTACGAGAGTTTTAATAAAAAATTAGTATGTAATTTATATAATTATAATTATATAATTATATAATTTAAATATACCGGGAAAATCGGGTCGAGATAAATTTAAAAAAGAATTTAAATATTTATAAAAGAAAGAATATGTATTATGTAATATGAGAGAGTAATATGAGAGTTGCAATAAATTATAAGTCGTAATCACTTGAATTATAACATCACTTATATGTCAATTTTGTAATATTTTCTCTATATAAATATGTACAAATATATCTTGTCTATATAAATATATATCCTGCATTTGCGTTTTGATAAAATACAACATTTATAAAATTACATTTTTGAGGAAATTAATTTATTGATTACATTTATAAATGCACATCAGCAAAAACATAAAAAAATTATACCAATTAATTATTGTAAAATCAATACAATCAATTTACTGCCTTGTAATATGATTGAAAAATATATGACTTCTTATAATTATAATTTTAAAAATCTTGTACTTGATATTTTCGCGTAAAAAGACGAGGCTAAATTAATCTAGATAATTATTGCAACTTGGCAATTAATTTATTATTTATATCTAAATAATAAAAATATCGTATTGCAAATCTAGGCAATGGAATCGCGCGATCCCGGAATTGCTCTTGATCCGCAAGCGGAGCGAGTACGCGACCGGGCGATAAACCTTTAGAGCAGCCGTTAGCTCTAAAGGAGACGCGACGAGAAGCAGCAAGTACACTAACCGAAGAATTCCCTCGGGTACTCGAAATCACCGCGTTAATTCCGAGGTGTCTAGAAGTGGCTGAGCCAGGGACTGCGGCGAGACGCGCCAGCGGTGCATACGTCGGCGTCGTCGTCGGCTGCGAGGCACTGCAACTCGCACTCGGATATCTTGGCATGCACGTATATCGAGCAGTTTGGTTGGTGTTGGCGAACGACATCGAATGAGAGAGAGGGTGGATTGAAAACGCGCGGGACGAAGGGCCATTCTTGTCTGAGCGTCGAGATGCTTGTGTCAGCGGTCGCGTTTGTTCGCAACGTCTCGTTCTAAAATAACCAAAATGTCGCGAGACACTCGTGTTTTCACTTTCCGAGGTTTGAACAATCTCGACAAACTGTAGATATGATTCATAAAATTAATTATTAATAAAATATCGATTGAGAATAAAAAATAAATAATTAAGAATAAATAAATAATAATTAATCAATTATTTTGTCATAAATGTATGCTTGTTTCTTTCTCCGGACAAATATTTATGTAGAAAATTAATTTCTGCGATGTATGATGTAACGATGTATTTAATATATCTGGAAAATTGTAAAAAATTTACATCATATCGTAGAAACAGAAATATACTGATAACTTGATTTATTATTTAATTTAATTTATATAAATTTTCAATGAAAATAATGAGAAATCAATTATCACATCTCTTGACGGCTAATTAAAAATGACAGATACTTATTAATCGACGAACTGAAGAGGAAAAATTATCGCATATTTTATCGTGTTAAATATATGTAAAATTTATTACTTATGTAAATTAATCATATATGATTTCTCTCGCTTTAGCATCTAATACTGTAGTAATAGATTAGGCATCTTTAATATACTTCATTATTTTTTAATTTGATACGTCTGCGATATATGTGAAAATGGAAAGCATAATAAATTTTAAAACAATTCGTTTTGACATAGTTGCATTATTGTAAAATAAATTGCTGTGTGTGCCAAGGACTCTATATATCAACTTCAATTTATAGAAGTTGTCACATTATCTCCATATAATTTTAAATAATCTAAGCAATTTATTTCAGTGTCAAGAATATCGGATGCATTTATTGGATGAAGCTTGAAATTCAGAGTACATTATCACTGTTTGGCGCTTGAAGAAATTTGATTATCTTCAATATTCCTCGACCATATTTCAATATCAAATTTTATAGCAGCTCTCTCGCTCAGTATTCGCGCAAAAGTTCCGATTCTCGATGCTCGTGTGAAAATATCATCGTGAGAGAAAAGAAAATATTTCATCAAAAGCGATAGATTCGTATATAAATAATCACGAGATGGCAATGAGTGAACATCAATCGCGAAATTTTTGAAAATCAATATGCAGCTTAATTAGCAGGGCTCTATTCGTGCTTAATGTCACGATGGGGATTATTAGAGGTAGACGAACTTCGTTCCCTTACGCTTCAGTATCTTCGATTTAACTAACTTCGTCGATGTTCTCTCACTCGAAATGGAAGAGAATATTGAAGAAAAACTGCTAATGAATAAAAATAAAATCGAATATGTAAGCATATCAGCTGGAATTTCAAACGAGCTTTCTTTCAAAGCCCGAATGTTTTAACATATAAAAAGTATTATACACTGATATTATGTTACTAATATAAGTAATGCATACAATATATGATATATGCATACATGACTGCATTACATATTCGGATTATTGATTGCATAATGCATAGAGTGATTTGAAATTCCTTTTGTGCTATTATTGCGCACAGCATATCGCTCTTTGAATGTTAATACGTAAGTTTCTCTTGGCGAAAAGCCAAATTTTATCACGTTGTTGTTTTCATCTAAAAATCACAAGACGACGACACGTTTTATTTTCGGCCGATATTTAATTTCCTCCCGGATATTTGCTCGGATCATGCGTGTCGATTCAGCATCTCTTCTCGTTATTCTATTACCAAACGCGGTATTCTGTCAAATAAAAAGAAACGCGATACGAAAGTACACACAAATGCACGACGTGTGTGGAATCCCAAAGTGGCTTTTCCGCTTCTGAGAATTGCGATGAATTTTGGATGAATGACGATGGATGCGTGCATAATTCAATCTCTTTCACATATGGGCAAACGTACACGCACAGACTTCGAATATCACCTAATGATTCTTGTATCACAAGCAAAGCGCAAATTTGCTATCGAGTCGAGCGTGTTGTGATTTTATAAAACGGTTTTTCATTATACGTTCATTTTATTTTGTTTCATCAAAATGAAAATATTTTCCTTCGCAACCTGGACTTAATTTTCAGAAATATTCCAATCTTGCGAATTAATATGACATGTATTATATATTTGTAAATGAGCACAGCGGGGGGAGCGCGATTCTGCGTTTCAATTATAAAAGACATATCGATAAGTTCTTTTGCTATAGAAATATTATTATTGATTTTCTCCGAAATTCTATAATATACCTAAATGCACCGCACTTGGTCGCTTCTTCTCGTAGTTCGTCAAACTAGTGATCCTCATAAGCTTGGCAAGTAATTATGTTCTTGTTTGCGAGCGTACAGTACCCAGCATGGCGGCGATTGAGAAGTTAATTACGCTGACGACAAATAAGGCAGCCTTATAACTTGGGCATAAATACAGTTACATAGCATGAATAATTCATAATAGTGCGCGATTTTATAGTACGTAGAAAATGATATATAATCACTTGGCAATTGTCTCTCGAATTGTTTCATTTTGCGTTGTCTCTCATGGGTACATGAATTTCATTTTAAAACCGCGAACCATTATAGCAAAAAACCTGCAGATTCATTTATGCAGCTATGATATTGAAAATTTCATTTATTTTTTTCAATTTTATTTTTTTTTTTTTTGTATTATGCACATTACATTTGTGTGCCTGTAATTTGTATGATAATAATAAATTTATAATAAAATGTAATTAACGAATATTTGTGTTTTATACATGCACATCAATATTTAAAAATATTATTCATTGTACATGTATAAGAATATTTTCGCGTATAAAAACATTGATAGATGCGTGTGAAAAGAACAGCTTCCTGGTGTATTTAAGTTATTGATTATTAAACTGATTAAACAGTAAATAAAGTATCGTTGTGCGATCGATCGCATCTGTTGCTTCATGTTTTAATGTATTATTCTTGTAATTCCAAATCCCTGGGAGTATCATGTGACACATCATATATTCCACATAATTACAGAACAATTTAATTATCGGGTATGGTATCTCTCAATTCATATCTCTAATGAAATATAGAATGTTTAATCCACCGTTTGTATATCCTATGAAAGACTATTAAAAATAATTCATAAACTCTGCATAATCTGAATATTGCACGTTGTAATCTCTTTCACCTCGACAGTCTTTGCAGCATCATTTGTGAGCTGAAATTATTCATCATTCTTTGAGATGCGAAAGGATTATCCACATATTTGCTTGGCGTAGCAACATATTAAAGAATTCATCAGGGCAAAAGGAGGAAGAAAATTTTCGATCGGCTTTTTGCGCGCGCGATGCGCAAGGGTCTGGTAGAGGTTGCATGCGCAGCAGGACCGCATCACCATTTTTATAGCGTTTTGGCAGACATAAATGAATTTGCCCCCTGAGCGGTGGCTCGATCCCGATCTAAATATTATGCGCATAATAGAGCACCCTATAACCCAGGCGAGGCCGAGCTGAGTAACACGGTAATAAATTGACTCGGTGCATCGGTACATGCGCTCCTGCATTGTACATAATCCAATCAGAATGCATCGTGCTTCGTAAGCGGCGCTATGCGTTCGTCTACGCTCGTCTTGTTGTTTGTATGTCGTTTTATGCACCAAAGAACACCAATCACGGCACGCACACATGGTCCGAAGGCTTGCACGGTAGCTTATATCGCTTTTACGGCGTAGAGGTATACATTGTGTCAGAGATGTTAGAAGAGTGCGTGAGAGCTCTATCTCCATTTTTCTCGAATATGAAAATACATTGAACTTTATTAATATGATTTTATTAAACGCGAATACAATATATATCATACTTTTTTTATGTGCCATTTGCGTGTTTAAGTCTGAAAGTTAATAAAGAAATTGCTATTTCTTCATAAAATATATCACAATAGATTTGAAAATATTTACAAATAATTTACAAACAATTTACAAATAATATTATATTGAAAATATTGACAATAGTGCATCTGACATATCAAATATTTTATATAAATTTTATATAAATATAAAATATATTAATATAAAATATAAAATAAAATATATAATATATAATATAAAATATTTAATATAAATTTTCCTAATATGGTCGTCAGGAAAAAAGATTAAACAATCAAGTGTCGCGACAACATCCTGCCGACATAAATTATCATGAGAAAAAAAAAGCGTTCTACGAGACAGCCTCTTATATTGACCTGCGTGCTCTCACTTCGCGAGAATTCGCATTTCCGCAAGCTGCTTTTGGCAGTCCACCCTCATTTCGCGGCCCTCGTGGGACGCGTTGCAGGAACCCGGAAAAAGAAACAGCCGGCTGATGGCTTCTGCTAATTTACGGTTCCATTAATCACATTCGCCACCTCCATTCTGCTGTCGCTAATTTCGCGCGCGGTGCGACCGCCGGCAATTTTTCATCTACCAAGACTAAGGTCACGGCTTGGTGGGGCTTGATGGAGGGAGGCTGTATCTAGAAAGGAAGGGGTCCCTCTTAATTCCCCGTGGAATTCGCGAGCTGCGCATATACGCGTTTTGTATCGGCTTTACCTTCGCGCGCATATGTGTGAGAATGCTTAAACTTAATAGAAAATCGATATTCTTCTTCATTCGCTATACCATAAGTTGTATATCGCACATCGTATATTACACATGTCGATAGTAAGGTAATTGATATCTTTCCCAAGAATATCGATTGCAATAACGGTGTGTTACGATAATAATGTATACACAAGCTTCTGTAATAATGATTTAATGATACTTAATGATACTTAAATGATATTTAATGATACTTAATGATACTTAATGTAAGAAAAATTATCATATATTATACAAAAATATTGTAAAACGTTCTAATTTCACCATCAATAAAGAATTGTTAAGAATTGTGCTTTTCTCATAATGCTCCAATAGTTTTTTTATTTTACCATTTTTATATTTATAGCTTATGCTCGCTCAATATTTAAATCCAACTAAATTAAAAAATAAAATATAAATTTAAGGAAACGTAAATTTAAGAAAAGTTAATATTACATAATAGTATAACGTTTTTAATTCGATATTATGAAATAGTTTCGCGCATTTTTAAACATTTGCCGCAGATTATATCTTTTGCTGAACAAAAGCTTGAAATAATATCTATATAAGAAAATTCTTGGAAGATACAAGAAAGATATTATTGTAAAATTGAAACAATTAGACAATATTATCGATCTTTTAAATATACGGTTGAAACAATATAATAAAAATTATTATTGTACATATATGAAGAATAAATAAATAAATAAATAAATAAATAAAAAAAAAATAGTTTCGTTTAGTAATAATTTTTTCATATATATATCCACAACATATTCCCTGAGAATCTAATATACAAATCTTGAAAAGTATTAAAGAATTGGAAAAAAGTACGTGTATATTCTTATTAGGGTAATTATTTATTAGCGTAATTTATTAGAAAGTTGTTGAACCGAAAGAATACAGCACAATACGTTAAGATAAAAATTCGTTCTCTCATTCTCATCAATTTTCTAACTCTTCTATCATCTCGAAAGACGTATCACATTAATTTGGCCGAAGTTCGTCCGGCAAAGAAAATTCCCTTTTTGAGCCATCTTTCTCTACCGTGAGTTCCATTTGTTAACAACATTAAAATGACGATTATGCATCCGGATATAGATTAAAAATAAGTTTCTTTTTCTGAGACTGGGATAATCTCGCGTGGATTATATCATCATTAGGACTGTGCGAATTACTTAATTTTCCTGTGATTATTCTCTAAGTGTATACGAATATACATATGCTATTAGAATAAATCTGCGCTAATTATTTGCTTGAAGCGAGCTTTTCAGTGAAAATATGAGACATTTCGAAAGCATTTAGAAGGGATTTAATTATTCACAATGTCTGCATTGTCTTTAACATAAATCGGACCATTTCAGTAATTTTCCTCGTCAGTGAATAATCTTTAAAGATCATAAAATCGGATAAAAGTACCTTGGCAAATGTAGTTCTGTTTCATGGCAAAGACTTGAAAACGTCAAGAAAATAGTTTATTAGCTGTAAACATAATATCTACAAACATGATATTCACAAGTTTGGTTGATTACTTCTATCTTATCAATTATTTCCATTAGTTATGTAGTCGATAATCGAGAAAGGCTTCTTTTTGCGAATTTTTTTCAATTATCGATCAGTGTGCACACGAATGCATCGTGCTAGAATCGCATGCTGAAATGATCTCAAACAATTACGGAAACTTTCGCAGCATCTCTAAAATTATGTGCCAATAAGAGCTTCTTATTTGCGCAACGGTACAAATCTTCAGAGACAGCGGAGTTTCAAAGGTTCGCATAAATCCATCTGACAGATTCATTCATTTTAAGAGGCCCGTTCGCGAGACGTCCTCGCAATCCATTTAGCTCACCCACTTTCCGAAATTACAAAGGATGTCGGATGTGGTCTTTGCGCACGTTAACAAAAAACTGATCGCTAAAGGGAAGAAATACGCTTTACTGAAGACGCGATGCAATAAACATTTCCTCAATTGCGATCGATAATCTCTAAATATCATTCGAATGTGGTGGATGCTACTGAGAAAAATTTTTGTGCCCCGTAAATATTCTACGACATTTTCAGTCGACGTTACTCTCGATTAGCTTTTTTTTTGTCATTCGGCTTATTGTTAGCGTATAAAGCAAGAAGCGGGACGACGAACGGGGTAGGAAAAGCTGAAAGACGAAGTAACCATCCTTTTTGCTGGAATCGCGTAGATATCCTTCGTTTCACGGACGAACTTTTCCTTATCGTCCTTTCCCTGGCCGTGAATAAAGGCGCCCGGCCCACGGGCATTCAGATTTCTCGTATTAGTCGAAGAAATCAAAGGCAATTGCTGAGAAATCCGCCGCCTCGAGGCTGAGTCCGAGGCTCCTTGAATAGATTTCTCCTTTTTCATCCATTCTTCTTCTTCCTTATTTCTTTCGTCTTCTCGATCTCTCGTATTTTCCTGCGATCTGCTTATTCTGCTTCTGAAAAATGTTGCCTGTAAAGCGTTGCTTTCCTTCGGCATAGCTTACAGTTGGCGAATTTAGGATGAAGGAAGTCTCATAGAGCGAGAAAAAAAATTCATTAAATTAAAAAAAAATATATGTTGATTTTTCAAACTTACTCAAACTCGCAGTGATGTTTCTGTTAATTTAAAAACACTTTTTGCATTAATTACATCTTTCCTATAAATTTGACTTAATAATGTGACAACTTTTTAATTAATCGCTTTTAAATTAAAATTTATGTAAATAATTCGACCAAAAAGTCGTAATTGCAAACTCAAACGTTTGCAGGCGTTTATTTAACTAATATTAGACCATCATAATGTAATAATCTCGACATGATAATTTTAACAGAATCATTGTAATAAAATAATAATTTTAATCTAGTAATGTAATCTCCATAATAATAATTTTTAATATATAATTAATGCACATAATATAGTCGCATCTTATAATAATTGTATTAATTTCAATAGCTCCAAATATATTATTGCTACATTATTGTTTTTTTTTACCAGAAAATCTCCATAAGTAATTTAGAATGATAAGAGAAAGACTCGCATGGGTTCTTTAACTATTTCACACCGGTATTGTTTTGGCGGATGATTATTTTTTAATTTCTGCAAGCACAATTACGTACCTCGCTGGTTGATTATGTGCTAGAGATTCTCGTGTTAAAGAGGACAGAGAGAGGTGAGGTCGAAATAATCTCTATCGCGATCTCGAGCATTGGCTGTTGGGCCCAGGGCACAACTGACTCTGGTTTACACGCGGAAACCTATTAACGCGCGCAACCTCCGGCTAAACATTTTGGATAAGCTGTTTGAACAACCGGGTCACTGGGTTGCATTAATTACTTCTTTGGCCGGAGGAGCCGAGGCCACTCCCTTCCTCTCAGGATGCGTATCTGCAGGATTCGTTCTTTTTCTCTAATTTTGCATATAAGCCTTGATTCTCTTTCCCTCTCTCTCTCTCTTTTTTTCTTTTTCTCTTTCTCGATATCGTAGGTTCTGGCGAGAAACTCGCAACAACTCGCGTTAGTGCTGTGACGATGTTTAAGCTTCAAAGCGAACTGTGAGGTAATTAATATTCGCCGGCAGCTTCGCGACGGAAAAAGCTGCATAATTTGGACTCTGCATAAAATTATCGCTGACAACACCAGATCGTGGTTGTAACCAGCCGTTAGCATTTTATTAGAGCATAAATTGCATTTATTTATTATATAAATAAATTGACGGCTTGTCATAATATTGAGTTAAGATTTTCTACCGTTTATAAAGTCCTCTAGATATATCCTTAAATCTGTATTTATAATTTTTAAATTTCTAATATCTAAAATAAATTCTTGTAAAAATAATTGCATCATATATACAATATATATACAATATATACTTTTTTTTAATAACACTCTTTGAAATTATAATACTTTTAGATATATAAACTTAATAATATTACATAAATAAGATTTGTCATGAAATTTTGCAAAAAGAAATGCAAAAACTAACTTACATATAATTATTATTAAATCAACAACAATGTTCTACTATTGAAAAATTGTAAAAATTTAATAACTATAGATCATGCAAAAAGATTTCGGAGAATTTTGGAGCAGAATAAGCGTGACATATAATACTGATAAAATGTTGCACGTATATGGGACGCGCCCTGATCATGCAACGACCGAAACCATACTAGTTGTCAGATACAAACAAGCACAGCGCAGTTCTTGACGTAAAATACGTTTTTATTCGTCACAGAGAACTGGAAAACAGAAACAAGAGTGAACACAGGATGATTTATATGCATATGGCACTGACATTGTGGGATAATACCATCGCTCTTTTAATTAACTCATTCCTCAGTTAAAAAAAAGTTAAATTCTTTAATATTAAAAAGTATGCTCTTATTTATACTTTTTAGAAACAAGATAAATTACATACACATATAACATTATATCTAATAATATTTTATTATAGCTTATATATGTTTATATTTTACGTTGTAATATCAAGCCTCTTCTACTTATCCCTTTCGATATATAACAATGAAATATTTTTATGAAACAATGTATAAAAAGTTATATATATATGTATATATAATATTCTAAAAATATATAAAATTATATATATTAAATATATATTGTAATTATTATAATAATATATATTATTATATATATTATAATTATTATATTATAATTTAAATATATAAATATATAATATATTATACATTATATATTATACATTAAATATATAAAATTTTAATTACAATTTTATTTCAAACATTTGCATTTTTTCCAATATTTTGCAATATTTGTCAAAACTTTTGTGAAATACTGTTATATAATTTGCGTAAAGTCTCTAGTTTCTATATTTAAGTAACAATAATGGTTTATTTAAATAGTTTAATAAATTGCAATATATATATATATATATATATATAATATATATATATATAATTTAATCCATCTATTATTTATATTATATTATATCTATATTATATTTAATTCCATCTATTATCTAATTATTTGCGTAATATTTTTTTACAATATTGTTCATATTGTAGAATATTTTTGAGACAAGCGTTTCTCATGTTTTCCTTGTTGAGATAAAGAAATTAATCAAACATCGGCTAAGAAATCTCATTTTTAGAGAGAAGTTTATACCCAGAGATTCAATTCCGTTGTCGGCCGAACTTCTTTGGTTAAAGCTGAATGAATCAAGGGGAGAATTTTGTTGCGAATATAACGGAAAGGCGTAATATAGTTAGATGGCTGAATGACACAGCAAATTCGAGATCCTCAGACATACTCCGAGATGCTTTCCCGCATAAGGATGCTTCCCTTGGCACATCGGCGACCGTGATAACTTTTCGTGAAAATATCTTGTTTTCTACTCGCTCCTCTTTCGTCAGCCACGTAAGCCGAAATTCGCTCAAAGTTCGGAGCTAGTAGAATTGCGCTTTAATTAAAAAGCTCTCATGGTTAAGAAGAGTGCTCCGGATGGTTGTTGGATTCCTTTTACCCCTTGTCGATCGTCCTCATCGGGCCTCTTGCGGTTGCAATTTTGAATTACAAAGCCACAGCAAATACTTTTCTCAGATGTATCTTGTATGTATTAATCACTTAGAATATGTTAGAATGTGTTATTCTTTTTGTTTTCATGTTTGCTTCATTAAAACTTATTGAAAAGATTATAAAATTCATATTTTTCCAAATAAATTTTTTACTTGAAAATACACAATAATATAGTTTCGTATTTTTTATATTTTGTCTTTCTAATAAATAAAGTAAATTCTTGATTAATGACATCTCAAATAAAAATACATTATAAAATTCTTTTTATTGCCATATGATTATTATCAAATATAGATATTACGAACATGAGATATATCTAAGCCGTCTTGTTAGATGAAACGTTCGCATGTACAAGCAGAGTACTCTATGCTTTATCTCCCATCGCTTCGATGGCTTATATAATTCCCGCAACTTCATTCACATTTTCAGCGATTCCTTTTCAAAATCTCCTTTCAGTGCTGTCTGACTTCAGTCAGCCTGAAAAATCCGTATGCTATTATTCGGTCCGAGCAAGACAGCCGCTTCAAAATCCCGTTACAAATCGCTGCACTTCATCCACGGGGATTCAATTGACGATATTACGAGATCGCTTTGTCGTGCTCGTCCACTGAGACTCTAAATCCAGTTCATAAAAAGTCACCAGAAAGATACGGGATATTTGTCAAGAACGAGAGCGAATGAAGTAATCTAACGTAAGTTACAAAGAAGCTATTATTTCCTCGATTTTCCTTTGAAAACTTATTATCTGCATTTAATTTCTGGAGAAATTTCTGATAATTTAATTATTTTATATTTTTAACTAATTACTTTCCGATTAATTGTATAATTTTATTGATATACCATAATATTCGCGATCACGATTTAAAAAAAAATTATATTAATTAGATAAACGTAAGCTGAATATTTTTCTTTTTATCTTCTATTATATTGAATACTAATATTAACAGATAGACAGAAATTTAAATTCTTAGAATTAACTGACTTGATAAAATTAGCTTCACACTCAAGTTGTTATAAAATATCCATTAGCTAAGTTTCATTATTTTAAACGCTGAGTTAGTCGATTGATTTTATGAAATAGGTGTGATGTTGCGCGATAAATGAACCAATTTCCCGAGGATTTAACCTGTCTCAATATTGGCAGTTTTAGAGGCGCACGTATCAAGTCTCCCGACTATCCAGGATCACTTCGGAGCCGAGCTCCGAGAGATAGGTAGTTGTCGATGCCAGCAGTGGATTTTCTAGATGAAAAAATCGTCTCCACCTTATCTTGAAATATATAAATCGCTTACGGTGCACTTCGGAGGCATATCGATATTTTCCCATACTATCTTTAATTGATGAACGTATCCCGATCGCCAAGTGGAAGTTATTTATAACATGGGTTAACGTAAGTTTCACAGGATAACTTATGCATGAACGTGATGAGAAGGCAGATTTTACTCTGTCACTGCATGCTGTGCACTATTTTTATCTCTCGACATCCTTTCAGTGCCCTCATCACCTTCTTTCACGCGAGAGATCTCAGTTTAACGTTTAAACATTTTAAACTATGACGAATATAATACCGATAAAATCCTTCTCTCAAGAAATTTAATTCTAAATGCAAATATTGCTTTATTAAAAATTGAAAGTTACGGTATTCATTGTACATAAATATTTTATATTATTAAATATATATATATATTTATTTATTTAATAATATAAAATATGTACAATGTTATTTATTTAATAATATAAAATATGTACAATGAATACCGTAACTTTCAATTTTTAATAAAGCAATATTTGCATTTAGAATTAATTTTCTTGAGAGAAAGATTCTATCGGTATTATATTATATAATATATATATATATATATATATATATATATATTATATTATATTATTAAGTATTTTATATTATTAATTTTATATTATTAAAATCACACAGAAAAAGAAAAAGATATGATGCACAATTCTTTTAATTGATTCATGTCTATTATAATTCTATTATAAATCATTGGATATATTCGCTGTTTTGTCTCTATATCCATGAAATTGTAATACCGTTTCACGATATGCGAAACAGGAAGTTTGCCGTACAAATTTGTCCTTTCGCGAATGCGCCCGTTTTCACGCTGTGTATCATTCACGTGCTCTGTGTACACTTGCACTCTGTATCTACGCTCACATGGGAAATTCGTACAAATGTGTCACGCGTACACAACCAAAAGCGCCGGGGCACAGCCGAATTAGACTGCTTGTTCATTGACAAGCTCATCCGCACTTCCGGTAACTCTCACTGCTACTAATTAATGCTTATATGTATCCGGGAGCCGTCATCACGAGGTCGATAATTCGACTAATTTGCTGATTACACAGACTAGCTTTGACGTTGACGCTTGTCCATTAATTTTACATGACATGTAAACTTTTAATAGAAAAAAAAGATTACAGAGAGAATTCAATTAAAGTTCAAAATATATAGCCTTTCACTAGATTTAAAGCACTAGATACCGAATATTTTCACCAATTAATCAGTAGGTAAAAAAATATTAGTCATATTATCAACAGATAAGAATGATAGTTTGAAAAATATTACAAATGAAATTATAGTGTAGGATCGAAAAACTAATAAACTAAATTATTTTTATGTTTAAGAGACTATTCTCGATATTCATGATTAATAAATTCGAAAATTTAAAGCATTTATTTATCTACATAATATCTAATCAAATGAAAAATATATTCTCTTCATTTATGTCGCGTGCCATTTGTGAAGCGAATAAGATCCTATAATAATTTCAATTTCCATTGGTCAGCTTTCCCTTTTTCAATCATTCCGTTCCACCAGAGACGAGTGTCTATGAGAATGGAATTAGATTATATTCAGAAGATTGCGCGTTTCGGGGAGCGCGCTCTTTTTCCCAAATCGTTTCTTCCTCCCCGAACGATTTTGTCCCGCGAAATGACATAAGGAACATACCTCCGCATCCTTTGCGGTGGCTGTATCTTCTCCCTCGTATCGTAACGATCCCTTTGATGTTCCCCTGGTACATGCGGGTATCTGTTGGCTCAGGAATAAACGAAAATTGTCAAAGAGAGAGTGCGAATCCCGCCCTCTCTTTCCCTCGATATACGGGATGTATTATTAAAGATTTTCATTCCATTGTCAATTTATTATCTTATCTGTGTAACCACACTGTAATAACGCGCCGGCTTTCAACGAATTTCGCATATTAGATATTACTTAGTATTATACATGCACAGATTGATGCGCGTGCACGTCGTTAGCGATGATTAGTCATATAAATGTGCGAACTGACTGTATCCGCGAAATGTCAGCGCCGTCCTTAAAACGCAATAATTAATTAGCAAGCACGAGACCAACCAGATGTATTGGTGTAGCAAAACTGCAGATGATACAGCGCATCAGCAAGTTTCGAGGAACGTTATTATATTAGTTATATCAAGATAATTATTCATGTTGATGAAATATAGCGCTCTTCGCGTCCGATGAAAGCTATTGTAATCTACTTGCTTTATTTTACAAGGCGGAACGTGATTGAAAATCTTCGCATCGAATGCAATCTGTCGCCAGAGATCAAAAAAGGGAATGCGATGATATCTCGTTTCGATATAAAACTGGACGTACTCGATAAATGTTGCCGCGTCGTCTTATTTCTCGTATGCGTTACTCATGAGCGTCTATTAACCGCGTTATGCGCTCGCATCGCGAAATAAATTAGATTTCGAGCGTCGCGGATAAACTGCCATTCCTGTCCCGGCAATGGAATTTATGGCCGCGAGCCTTAAAGGTGCCACGTTCTACGTTATTAATGACTGGTTTGTGTTTAATGCGAGCCACTCGCACTCCCGCACGTACTCTTTATAGCGCGCGCGACCGTGTCGATAAAAAAATGAAAATATTATTGACCGGTCATTGATCCTTTTCGCTGGAACGCAACGTTTTTACGTTTGCGCAGATTTTTTTAACGCGAATAATTTTTTTTCCTCGTAACAAGAAAATATTTCTTCAGACTTCCTCGAGTGCAAAACTTAGCATTTGATTTACATTTTATAACATGTTAATTGCTAATCGATTAAAAAAATTGGAATATCAAGAAATTATTACCTGAATTTTCGAGAAGCACAGCTTCCTTAATAAACAGATCACGATTTCCAAAACTAAATTTATACTATCTTACAAGAAAATAAAAGACTCGAGTAATAAAATCAATAATATGAAAATTTCACCATTAAAATCTATTTAAAACATTGCATCGAATCAGGTTGTGCAATCATCGATTTTGCCGTCAAGTATAACGTCTCTCGACGATTCATCCGGAATAAAATAGTAACTCAGACATCTTAATTAGAGTTGCGAATTCTCGTGAAGCCTGAACAAAGCTCACATGTAGCACAGTAGATATCGGCGTTTCGTCTGGAATTAAAATCCGCAGCGTACTAATTAACGTAGATCGGATGTAATTACCGATGCTGAAGCCAAGTATCATTCTTGGCGTTCCGCGTCTCGAGTGTTTCGCGAAAATAGCGCGGCGGAAATTCGCGACGCGCATTCGTATGCACTAATCTGACATCCACCCCGACTATATACGCATTCCAACTGTCTTACGTTTCACTATCTAAAAATAAAAATGTGTGTAAAAATGTTGAAAAAAGTTTGATATAAAATAATTAAAATTAATAGAAATACATTGTCTTGATACAAAAGATAATCCAGATAAACGTCAGTTTTCGCAAAGACCTTTAAGGATGTTTTGTATGTACAATCCCAGCAAAAAGTAGCTGAAAATCAATATTGACGAATATATCCTTTTGGTGTATTTTGAGTAAGAAATTGTGTAGAATATCACAATTTGATCTTAGCTATAGCGCAGAGATGTATATGATTTTTTAAATATTTATTGCGTTTTTATTGAAATATTTCGAATTTTGTTAATCGAAATGATTAACTTTTGGCAGAGAATTTCGCCTTGTGACAGATGATACATAGTAAAGACACAGCTAACTTTATTGAATTATATTTAATATTTTTTTAACCAGTTAGTACTTGTATAATATTATTTGATGAAATATTTCCTCTGTATCTAAACTTTTGCAAATTTTAAACAAATTCTGAATATTATTTCCATGTATTTTTGTCATTTGAATTGATGTGATTATACGTTTCTCATAAAAACACATATGTTACATATGTTAATTCGGTGCAAATTAAAATCCTTATAACTTGTGAACACTTTAGTGAATCGATTTAAAAATTGTACTAAAGATTCTAAACATATGTAAGGACATTCTGTACAATTTTCATTAAATTCTCAATATTTTGAAAATAGATACAAAACATTCTTAAAATTTTCGATAAGGTAAATGGCTATAACTTCGTCAGCGGATATAATTTCGTTAGACTTTCTTAAAATTAAATAAATTAAGCAATCTCGCGTATATCGACTATATTTCCCGATTTGAAACGATGTTCAAATCATTTTCAAATTGGGAAATATTGTCGATGTACGCGAAATTGCTTAATTTATTTAATTTTAAGAAGGCTTGACGAAATTATATCCGCTGACGAAGTTGTAGCCATTTATCTTAATTATCAAATATCCTGATAATTGATACTCTAAATTTACTATATATTTTTACTTGAAATTTCTTATTTGATAATAAAAGAAATTTAATATTTTATTTTTATGTATTATGTTAATTCGGCGCAAATTAAAATCCTTATAACTTGTGAACGCTTTAGTGAATCGATTTAAAAATTGTACTAAAGATTTTAAACATATGTAAGAACATTCTGTACAATTTTCATTAAATTCTCAATATTTTGAAAATAGGTACAAAACATCGTTAATCATATATCGTGTAATCTCATTTTTACTATTTTACCTTTACATCTTTTTATCGCATCTTGGTAGCATCCTCGTCAGACGATATATCGAAAAGAATCTGATAAGGCGGATAAAATAGAATAAAATATGATGCGTCGCATAGATATTCCACGGTTAAATCTCGCAGAAAGTAGCGACACAAGAAGTTAACGTGCGCTATATAAGTGTATACGGTGTTGAATTTGAAAAAGGAGATAAGAATAAAGTACATGCGATATCATACTAAAAATTGGATCGTGAAAGAGCATTTTCCGGAAGTCTGGAAGAGCTTCAAGCTCCTGAAAAAAGTATGTAAATCCCTTGGGTAACTTTTTATATAAATTTAACGCTTTACAGCACGCGTAGCGAAAGCTTTTGTCAAGAGAGATCTGCACACGAAATCATCATCTCTAGCGTTCTATTAATACAGATTTATAACCGTACTGTGATTTGTGGACAATGACAATAATTCGGAGCACTGAATTTCCCATTATCTATGATGCGACGACCTTACGTTTCTATCACGATATTAATGGGATGTTGTTTCTCGCGGTAATGAGGAATTATGAGACACACAGAGAACGCCATAAGTAAATATAATCCTCGCTTGTGACTCAACATATGCACAGTTTCGTTTCGGATACGTGTTCCCACACACATGATATTTCTGTGTCAAGTCCGCTATGTTTAGATCCTTCGTTCTGTGTTCGGAGCTTGTCTTTACTATGATAATTGCTTTTGCCATCAAGTTATGTAGAATATAATCTATATGAATAATATAAAATTTTCATTACAATTTTTATTACAATTAATTTTTATTAATTAATTTTAATTAATAAATTTTTATTAATTAATTTTTATTATTACAATTTTTATTACAATTAATTTTTTCTTATCATGCGTATATCAGAAAAAAAAGAAATACATAAATGCTACTAAAAAAACATATAATTATATAAATGAATCATTGTCTTTCTCACAAAAAGCCATTGAAATAATTAATATTTTACATAAGACTCTGAAAAATGTTTCCTATAAACTCTTTGTCTTAATAATAATAATTTATACACATGACTCTATACATTTGACCCTGTCTCGTGCCATTTAATGGAATCTTCAAAGTGGCCAGGAAAGGTTAAAATCATTATTTGTAATATATAGGAGAGTGTTGGAGGATAGTTTGTCGCCTAAACTGGCACTTCCTGTAAGTACATTTAATCCTATTATCGGCTAACGATTGTGGACGGTCATAGTTGTCTTAACTTGTCTAATTATCGGTGCCCAACTTGTTGCTCGCAAACTGAGCAGAACAATAGTTGCTCAACAAGGTGCGGCTAGTTATCTAAGTTTACTAGGATTCCACCTTTGAGGATCCAATTAGTCGGCAAGCTATGCAAATTTCAAGTACTTACCTATCATGGGTAAGTCCAAGTCCGATAATAACAAATTAAACATGAAATAATAGATATTTACAAGTATATATATATATGTATAATACGTTTAAAAATTATTAAAAAAATATGTTTGAGGTCTAAAATATTTTTTCGACGCTTAAAATACTTTAACTATCTCTGTCATATTATTTTTATTATATCTAAACTTCCTTTCTCTTCTTTTATACCAATATATTTTTTACATAAATATATTAATATTTTAATCACAAGCGGTTTCAGATTCTCTCTCTCTATCCCTATCTACATATCTATAAAATTTTTTATAATTAGAGTTTCTTCAACTCTAAAAATACTTGTGAATAATATACATATCATTTGCATACAGGAACAGTGCATATGCATAAAAATAAAATACATTCGTAGAGAGAAAGGAACTATTATACCGTGAATTACATTCTTAACAATATTCTCCTGTCATTTAATTGCATTGTTCATAACTTACGACTATGATCTTTGATTATCGCGTTATCGAAGTCGTGTTGCATGCTTGAATGTTATCTTCTCCTCAAAAGGTGATCTGCAATTACTAGATATTAGCTTTCTAGATTGACCTTCATCGGTCATCCGTAACGATCGAAATGCTTTTATTATACCATGGAGGATGTAGTTATTTAGGATGGCATATATATATATATGGCGGGCTTACGCAGATTTGATTTACGAGCTATCTCACCGGCTCTAATATAGAAATAGATGAACCGATCGGCTTCTTCGACGTAACGCCCCGCGGAAAGAGAAGAGCGGAGAAAAAAAATGCGCTCCGGTTTTATCTCGCCTCGAGTGTGAAGCAATCTCATGGAGCTTCATCCGGCACGGCTATGCCAATAGCGATATCTTCGTTGATTCATTAGTGTGGACAGTAATTAAGGTTGTTATGGGCGAGAAGCGCAAAAGTCTCCGCGCCAGGTATAACCGATCGTTTTGCCCGATCGCGTCCGATAACACTGGGACTGGTTAAAGTAGATGTCGATTACGATTTATAATGCGCCACAATGAACGTAACGGACTGGCGTATCCTTTACGTGTGATAAATCTCGCGCCGTGAAGAAATATAGCGAACGGTATGCGAGGCTTTAAATTGTTATTAAAATTGCAGCAATGAATCTCGCGGCCGATTCCATACAATTGAGATAAAAAGTAACGAGATAAACATCTCTTCTTAACGACTTTATTGCTTAACGAATTTATAGCACTGCTTTGACATATTTATATCGCGATTATTCGTGCAAATAACTGAGATATCGCAAATTTATGCAACAACAAGAGCGTTCATTACAACAATATCGTAGATACATTCTTTTCGGACACGCTATAAAATATTACGAAGGGTACCTTTCGTAAAAAAAAATAAATAATATAGATATAATATTAATATCATAATTTTTTTTGGACGTGCACTGAGAAAAATCGTTTGATTGTAGAAAAATATGAGAAACTTTACAAATTGTTTCACCCCTTTATTCATCTTCTTATATCTTTGTAGAATATCAGGAGTATATATTGCATTTATTCCATCATTTATAATATTGAGGGAATATTTTTACATCTTTATATTTAAAATTCTCCGTAATGTGTTTATTTAAAAAAAATTTGTTTATTAACGCGAAAGTAGATGAAATAGAAGTTCGTGAAATTATGATCCTACACTGAGAAAAATCGTTTGATTGTACCAACAAGACGTATACGATTGAAGGCATTTTGATTAAATCAAACAAGAATTTCTAGTTATCGTGATAAGATTCGATTTTTTATAACTAGAAGGTTTAATAGATTTTACTATAAGGATTTAGTTAGTATTTTCTGGTTGATCTATAAAATTTCTTGTTACATTAATTTCTTTGCTTACTCTCTTAACTTAACTCGTACTCCAATATTTTCCCTGAAATGTATATAAAGAACTAGTATTAACGTTAAATCCAAAGTACTTTTTTTTCTCTTACGAGCAGTAGTGCCAGAAAGAGGACGCAAGCTCTCTGATTGTGTGTTTGAGCTGCATCTTCTTCTTGCATCACTGTTTATCAGTTTAATTTCTAACAAACCGAATTTAAAATAATTTATTCAATAATCTGGATTGAATTTATCCAATAATCTTGTTGGAATTCAAAATATTAAACAGACTTTTGAGATTAGATGGCAAAAATTTTAGACGATTTGGTGCTGGCGAGTTTAGTATTATTAACCAAAAAATTTGGTAAATTTAACAGGAAGAAATTAATCAGATTCACCTGGTAATTTTTACAAGAATTCTGGTTCGTCCATTTTCCAACAGACATACTGGTTGAATCTACCAGATTTCTAATTAATGCAACCAGATTTTTTTCTCAGTGTATGAAATGTATATAAAGAACTAGTATTAACATTAAATCCAAAGTACTTTTTTTTCTCTTACGAGCAGTAGTGCCAGAAAGAGGACGCAAGCTCTCTGATTGTGTGTGTTTGAGCTGCATCTTCTTCTTGCATCACTGTTTAGCAGTTTAATTTCTAACCGAATTTAAAATAATTTATTCAATAATCTGGATTGAATTTATCCAATAATCTTGTTGGAATTCAGAATATTAAACAGACTTTTGAGCTTAGATGGCAAAAATTTTAGACGACTTACTGCTGGCGAGTTTAGTATTATTAACCAAAAAATTTGGTAAATTTAACAGGAAGAAATTAATCAGATTCACCTGGTAATTTTTACAAATTCTGGTTCGTCCATTTTCCAACAGACATACTGGTTGAATCTACCAGAATTCTAATTAATGCAACCAGATTTTTTCTCAGTGTGCTATGAAATATTACGAGGGGTTCCTTTCGTACAAAAAAACGAGACGTAACGAAGTAAATAATACAGATATAATATAACTGAATTCTCACGCAGCGCCAGAGGTTGAATTACCGGAAACCGTCGTGATTGCGCGACCCTAAAAGTTAAATTAGATCTCACCCTCGAGGGGGATGAAGAATTTGCTCACGTGGACCACGGAGTCGCAAAGAAGCTCGTCGAGTTATTACCGCTATAATCTAGCGTACTAAAAAGTTTCTGTTGCCCCCTGGGATACGAAAATAAAGCTTACGAATGAACACGTACATGCCGTAACGTACGGAATGATTCTCGAAGGGTGCATTTACATACATTACTAAATGCTCTTTATCGTACTTTCTTTCCAAGATCGTATCTGCCCGCTGGATCCTCGTGTGCGATCGCTCTTTATACTACATACACTTTCGACTAAACGAATTTAAACACCGATGATACGTTTCGAGAATACGATATTCAAAGAGAATCTATCCATGAAATTGAATGGAAACAATATCGCAGTCGATTAATGTACGGGATAATAAAATTGTAAAATCCTTATTAATTATGTCCAATTAGCAGGTAGCTAGAGGCGGCGGCGATATTTAATTGCACACAGAGACAATGAGCGAATTCTTTGCGAGCCAGTGCGCATTTAAAATGTACATTTGTGATTTAATTTAATTTCGCAAGAAGCGATGAGAGGAATAATGATCGTCACGCTGCACTTGGACTAACCGAGCTCTGCAAGAGATGGCTGCATTTCCCGGAGTTTCCGCAATTACGAGCCACGGCGAGCAGGAAGATAGTTAAATAAGAGGATCTTTCTCCAAGTAATGGCAGATAACCAAAGCGCGAAGTTTGCGAGCTCCGGAGTTACCAGCAGCGGACGCCGAGTCGTCCGTCACACGGAACTTCTTCCCGCTAATGGTCCCGCGCGGCAGCGCGTTAAAGATAAGTTTGGCGTACTTATGAAATGACATCGCAACGCTTAATGTCAGCGAGGCTCGTTAATTGAGTAAAAAACCGTTCAATTACTCCGTATTATTTGCGCGAATCTTTGTGAGAACGCGGATTTCGTCGACATGTCGACCCGCGCGATTCCGCTTTATACAGGGTGTATCTGAAACGATGCACTAAACTTTAGAAGCGTACTCTAGAGGTAAATAAGACTTTTTTTCTTATGAACATGAGTCCGCAGATGAACCCACCCTCGGAGCTAAAATTCGAAAATGTGTGAAATTGACCAAACACTCGCAACGCAAATTTATTTATCTCTCAAGAGAGGGTGATAGGTAAGATCAAATAATAAGGCAATCCATAATACAGCTAATTTTCAATTTTTTTCCAAACTTTAGGGGCTTCTAGCTTGGAGGAGGGTTAATTTGCGGATTCATATTCATAGAAAAAAAATCTTATTTTGATCTTTAGAATATACTCCTAAAGTTTAGTGCATTTCAGATACACCCTGTATATATTCTTTATAAAATCGATCGGTGCATTCGCCTCTCCAGTGTACAATGCACGCGAAGCTGCACCGTAAAGTTCTTTGTTCAGTTGCAAAACTCATTAAATATATTATAAATGGTTATTATAAAAAGATGAAAAATGACTTGTTTACGAATCGATAATTTCAAATATATTCAGAAAGTCGTCTTGCGAGAGAATGAAATGATCTTGTTTGTACGAATTATGCATTAAATGCTTTGAAAATTCTCGCAATCATCGTGTCGTTTCTAAGTCACTACACTGAGGGAAAAATTATCTTGAAATAAAAAAATTTTAGTTCAATTTTAACTCAAGAAAACTATTTATTCGGTGGTACTAATCACGTATTTACTTGTATTCAAAACGTCTGTTTGCTCAAGTTAAGTATTTATTTACATATGTTTAAAAAAATATAATTTTTAATTAAATATTTTTACATTTTAATTTAAAAAATATTTATTAAAATGCATTTCTTATTCCCAAAAATTTTAATTTTTTTAATTTAAAAAAGTAATATATTTAATTTAATAAATTATAGTATATATTTTACAAAAATAGTACTTAAATATAAAAAATATATAAATGAAAACAATGTACTTAATATAACATGCATATTTAATTAAAATTAAATGCTTTTGTTTAAATGAAATAAACAATTCCTTCCATTTAGAGCAAAAGTTTCAAGAAAACAAATTTATTTGATTTAAAAAAATTTTTCCCTCAGTGTAGGATTTTAAGATCACGCTATATAAGCTATTATCTTAATGAAGCACTTACCGTTTACTGGCGCGCCTGCTCCTTTGTCTCCTGGAGGAATAATCGGGCGGATTATGGAAACGGAAGTTCGCCGGGCGACATGACTCTCGCCAGGAATGAAATACACGGAAATACGAGACGATCCTCGTTTGTATCTTCCATCGTTTATTTCTATTCACAGTCAATAAATTAACACTTATCGTTGGAAATCATACGAGAACCGAGAGACGAGATTAGAATTATGTGTGATTTCGTGGCCATCTACAAATCCCGCAATTAACGAATAAATACAAAATCAGCTTATAAAAAGGTCCGACGACGATGCGCGCTAATTTTCGCGCGCTCGCGATCGCCGATTCTCTCTTTCTCTCTCTCTAAATCTTGTGTGTTTCTTCATTTTATTTATTTTATGTACATTATATATTTTCGTTAACCACGCGAGAAGAATGGACTAGACCGCTACGTTAAAACGCTTAAACTTCTTTCCGCTTCAGCAAATCACCGAGAAAGCGTCGCGCTTCTCGATTGTGACGAATAAATTTATCTTTAGCGATCGCGCTACGCCGTTTTTCGAGGGGGCGTTTTGCGAGGCGACGCCATCATAGGCCTTCTTTCATCGACGATTCATCGCTTCCTCCTCATAAGATTCCCTTAAATTATTCTATTTTCGATTACTGCGCCTTTTTCTCGAAGGGAGAGCGTGGGGGGGGGCGGAGAAGGAGGGGGAGGGGGAAGGGGCAGGGCAGGGCAGGGTCTACGATTAGAATAAGTTTACTTTACATCAAACGCTGCATAATTTTTTTTTTCCCGAGCTAATAAAATCACTATCGTGTCTATTCGTATTCTCATAAACTCGTTACTAATTTAACATCGCGTGTCGTCTTCCTTTTCAATTCGCTCACACGTACGCTCCCACACACGCGCTCAATTTTCAATTCTCTCCCTCACAATCTCGTCCATTGTCTCGTAATAATCGCCTCGCTCATTCTCTACGCTTGTCAGTATTCTCGACGGAACGGATAAACTAGCAGACGTCATCGAAGTCGATATATCGTTTAATGAATAAGCCTCCTCGGTACTATTCGAATCGTCGAATCGTCGCGTAAACTCGTTAAAAAGAAGGGGTCCACTGGATAAAGCGAGCGGAACTTGATCTCAAAATTTCCTTCCATGCATGCTCGCGAATACGTCGATCAATCTCGATGGAAGCAACTTGCGACACGGTCGATCTAATCATGGCTGACTTTTGAATCGACCGAATCTCTTCTCTACCTCCTCCTAATTTGTTTTCCGTGTTGCGACAATGTGGTAAAAAGAAGCACGCTCTCTACCTTACACGTTAGATGATGACAATGTGGGAAATGTACATGTATCGCTTGTGAAACGCTTGTAGCTTTCAGTAAATTTTTATAACGTTATTGCAATAACGTACATCGAATACGATAAACACTAAGCTCTCAATTATCATCTCGAACTTGCCCGATCATCCGCATTCGCGTAAGAATATCGTCATCGTTTAATTTATCCCTATCCGAGGATTATTAAGATATTCTATTGGAAACCGCGTGTGTGAACACACACACCGAGCGCAAGTTTTATTTGTCATAAATTATCTTAATATCGCTAGTCAATTAATCAAAGGATCGTTGGAAATAATGTAATCGATCAAAACTAGCCAGAATTTTTGTTTATTAATTACGTTTCGATCATATGCTTGTGGTCCTTTTCAAGTATATACTGGAATATGAAATTAACAATTGGATTTTCAACGGTTTGAATAAACAGTACACACACGAATTAAATGTGAACAATTTGATTTTCAATAATTCAATAATTGAATCAACTTGTGACTTGTGCAGTTTACAATACCATGATTTATATCTACCATTTGATCCGTGTGTACTCAAATTGTTCACATTTCATTGTTTATTCAAACCGTTGAAAATCTAATTGTTCATTTCATATTCCAGCGTGTACTTGAAAAGGACCACAAGCATATTGTCGAAACGTCGTAATTAATAAACAAAAATTCTGGCTAGTTTTGGTACGATTACATTATCTCCAATGATCCTTTTATTTGTCAATTAAATGGATATGCAACACTTTAGTGTTTATCGTAAGTGTGAAAAACACGGCATTGCAAGAACTCTCCAATATCTCTCACCACCTTCTCTGTCAACGTGCTATTTCGATGGTTCATTCATTCGGGGATGGGTGCGTGTCCTGCATATTTTTTTTTCTACTACTTTAATTAATAATAATGCGCTTCGAATCGCCTCCCCTTCACACATACTAAAATTATTACTTACAAATTACTATTATTATCCATCGGGCTTCTCGGCTCCGCCCATCTGTTCCCGCAGCTCTTTTTCTGATTGCGCTCCCGCGTCTCGTAAATTCATCTATGATTTTACACTATACAAGAGATGTACAATAAAATCCAACGGTATAATATATATATGTATATATATAGTATATCGCGTATAGAGCCTAGTCTTAAATTTTGGCAAACGGGCAAGATCAATACAAAACATCGTTAAGTTCTACGCATATATATATATATGTGTATGCGTACATACAAAATCTCTGTAACTTTCAACGTTTTCTTCTCCCGTGACGTGGTCAATATACACATGTACAGATTACCATCGTGTCGAAGAACTTGTGAGTCGCATCGACGATGGGGGATTGTCGATCGTAATAGTAAGCGACGCGGCATAATAATCGGTGCCGTGGATAAACTTCGTGTCGTCGTTATTCCGTAAAAAATTATGCGAAAGGTGAAAAAGCAAACGAGATATTTCCCTCGCGAGGGCCGACGTTGTTCGAGGGTGTGCAGTGGGCTTTATTAAGGTCGCGTAAATAAGCTAAGTAAAATAAGCTAGTGAAAAACGCTCATAAGGCATCCTGTGATCCGATAATCCGTCTACATCACTGGATAAGAAAGATGGATCCTCGCGAGAGTTTGCTATATTTAAGCGGAAAATTGTCTCGAGATGATTCATAACTATCTCTCGTACGGTTTACGCACGTCTTTCATATAGCGATGAGATCGATTTAACGTATAAAAGAGTTGAAAATATATGAGATAAGAGACCCCGCTATCTCTGAAGAGAGAGACAGGAACAAGAGCAATAACGTTGGCAGTTTTTCACGGACTATATCGCACGTATCAGATAAACTATATAGTGTTTGCAGTAACGAATCGCCAAGTTTTCTTGTTAGAAATCGATAAATAGCATCGAATGCGAAATCAAAAGTAATGGGGGCGCGCCTTTATTATATACAACGGATCTCTTTATTCCTTCTTTTTTCTCTCATCATTTATTTATTGTACGCATTGGATCGCGACGACGATTCACGTCGTCGTTGGCCGTCGTTCCTTTCGTCTCTACCTATTCGATTAATCGATCGTATATTGCTACCATATCACATAATATTCACTTATTATTCCTATTATTAATTATATAATTAGGCGCGATGTGACTTGGCTTGATTTCGATAAACCAAGAGCAATCGACAAATGTATCAGAATGATCAGAATGATGACTGGCAGTGACATCGTGCTCAGCCTCGCTCTTCTCGTTAAACGCACCTTCTTTCGAATCAAACGTGACGCGAAGAAACTCTTGCTCGCGCATCCTTTCGGCAGTTCTTGTTAAATTAAGAAATTCTGAATTTCAGAATTTTGCGCGATTCTTGCCTCGAATCACTTTCCCTCGACATCCTCGAATATCCAAGATAGGGAATAACAAAATATTTCTCTCGACGTTAATATCGGCGCGTGTCAAGAGATATTCGAATTTACGATCACGTGTGTTCGTGACAAACAAAGTAGGATCTTTTATTTATACATTTGTTTTAATAAAAAGAATTAATAATAGGAAATAAGATATTGCTTTACGTATTCAAATCGGGATACGTTTGTATGCACCGCATACTTGACAATTTTACAACATAGCATATCTGCGTCAATTATTACTATCGTTAATTTCATTAAAATTGCTTTAACTCTGCACGTTATTCGGAGTGGAAGAAACATCTTGTTGCGACGTACATTCATTAGGATCGGATTCGGAAGTTGTATCTTTCTTATTATCGAATACAAAATACATATCCGAAGTATTCGTTGATCCCGACATTGCTCAATTTTTTCGCAGACGAATCGCAGCCTAGAATCGATCGCAATCACGTAAATTTCCCTTGAATCTGAATTAAGGCTGCTCAATGGGTTTCCAATTATTAAGTAATTCTTTCATTTTCATTTTTCTTACCTTCATGCTCAAGATCGCACTACGACTCGCCGACCTATCGATTCGTTGCTGCTCCTCTCATTGATAACTCCCGTCACTATTCTGAGTTTTGCTACCAGCCTGGGAAGTCGGCGATGCCCTGGTGAAGCTGCCAAAGCTCTTGGTCGGCGAGTCCGAGAGGACGCTGGTTGATGCGAGAACCTTGTCCCTGGGAGGAGGCGCCGAGCTGATGCTGGACGAGCTGACGCCGGAATCGCTGGATTTTTCGCTGAGACAACCGCGCTGGCCGAGCCCGGCGACGTTGCCGGTGTTCTCCAGACCGAGATCGCCGGTACCGCCGACCATGTATTTGACCATACCGCCTAGTTTTGGGCCAGCCTCGCAGGCGTCCTCGATGACCACCGTCTCGCCGAAGGTACCTCTTTTCGCGATATATCGCACGTTGCCGCCCCGCAGCAACGGCGACTTCTCGAACTGGCTCTCTTTTCTTTCCACCGGCCCGGAGATTGGTATATTGGGATGAAAGTCGTCCTTCGAATCGGCCAAACCACCCTCTGCAGTGGCCGCGCCGCTCTTCGTGGCTGCCGTCGACGCGCTATCCAAATTGTTCTCTCTCGACAGCTTCACCGACGTCGTGGTTGATTCCGGGCTGATGGTCCGTCGACTGGTCGTATTCTTGTGCGCGTCGTAACAGCCGGAGTCTCGCGGGAACTGGCGTCGGTTGAAGGGAGAACAGTGGCCGGATGTCTGGCCGGAGGTTAAAACCAGACGGCTGACCTCGTCACCCTCCGAGCTGGAAGCCAGGTCACCTTCGCTACCCGCTAAGGATGAAATGAAAAAAAGGAACGCATGTCTGTGTGAGATTTCGCGACTCAATTAATTTAATTCATGCTTATAAGTCCATTAATAATTTTCATAAAATATGTATATAAATAAACACATGTCCAAAATATGTTTTTTTTTTAAACAATTTTTTATTCTTTTATAGAACAGAAAAATAAAAAGTTTAAATAAAATTTTTAAACTCTTTGTTCTCAGAGCTTTTTTCTTATTCCTCTTAGCACTCTTTTGGAGCAATTGAAATATGGCTTAATATTATAAAAAATAATAATATAAAAAAATATTCTTGTCTTTCAAAAATTAACAAATAACCAATTTTTTATAACAAAGTTTTAAGATACACAATTCGTATTAATTGTAACACGATATATGTAGCAAGACGAATAGGAACGATGATGAAAAGGTCTTTAGGGAACCGTGAATAATACATATGTAGCCGGTCTGTTCGGTATACTCACACTGAAGATCGTGTAGAAGCTGCACGGCGGTGAGTATCTTGGCACGATCCTCGGGTTGATGTATACGCAAATAGTCCAGATCCGCCGCCTCCAACTCCCTGAAGAGCTCCAGATCCTCGTATCCGTTCAATATAAAAACTGGAATATGTTCCTGCACGAGTGTAACATTCATCTTTGAGATACTAGTTTCACCGTAACAGAGCTTTGAAGAGTTCACTTGCGCAATAGAATATATGTGCAGCTCGTAGTTTATACATATTTGAAAAAAAGCTCATCGGAATTCTTATCGAATCTTTATTTAAGGCAATTTTTCTCATACTTTGATTAAAAGATATCAAAAATTGAGTTATATTTTGTATAATCTCAAGCGCGATAAAGAATACATTTTAAAGAACAACTAAAGATATTTTTTTTCATATTATATAAATATACACTGAGGGAAAAATTATCTTGAAATAAAAAAATTTTAGTTAACTCAAGAAAGCTATTTATTCGGTGGGTACTAATCACTTATATTCAAAACGTCTGTTTGCTTAAGTTAAGTTATTTATTTACATATGTTTGAAAGAATATATAAAAAAATATAATTTTTAATTAAATATTTTTATTTTAATTTTACAAAATATTTATTAAAATGCATTTTTTATTCCCAAAAATTTTAAATTTTTTAATTTTAAAAAATAATATATTTAATTTAATAAATTATAGTATATATTTTATGAAAATAGTATTGAAATATAAAAAATATACAGGGTGTCCCAAAACTCATAATCAATCTTTCAAAGACGGATTCCTGGGATCATCTGAAGACGATTTTTCCTCAACGAAAATGTCGAGGCATTAATAATTTTCGAATTATAAGTGATTGAAAATAAGGGATTTTTCGTAAACTAAGCTTTGCAGAAATAAAATATTAACAAAACCATATTCTTCGATTAATTTTAAATAGAGTTTACTTTAGTTGAGTTTTAATTTAAGGCTTAATTGTAAAGATATATGATGACAAAAATCGGGAACATGCAAGAAATAATGGCCTTCATCGACATTTTCGTTGAGGAAAAATCGTCTCCAAATGAAATCTCCAAATGATCCCAAGAATCTGTCTTCAAAAGATCGATTATGTGTTTTGGGACACCCCGTATAAATGATGTACTTAATATAACATGCATATTTAATTAAAATTAAATGCTTTTGCTTAAATGAAATAAACAATTCCTTTCATTTAGAGCAAAAGTTTCAAGAAAACAAATTTATTTGATTCAAAAAAATTTTTCCCTCAGTGTACTTTCTATATTTTCGATTCGCTTGATACTAGATTTTGCGAAATTTATGCACGTGAAAAAATTTTTTCAAAATATGTCAAATAATGTCGCGATGCAATAAAATCGACATGTTGAAATATTGGAGAATTCCGAATCGAGAAAAATCTCCGTAAGCTCGATTTAGCACGGAAGGATATTATAATTATGACAGCGTTCGCTTGAAAGAATTTAAAGTATCGCGACTTCTAAGATATTCAGTGATTGAACATTTCAGAGGGGCCGTATAGTGAAATTTAACGACGATCTTGAGCAGTCAGCCGGGAAGTGGATACTTTGGAGAAGTCTGTCCGCTGATATAATTCGCACAGAGAGTTACTCGAGCTTCAATTAAGTGTATACCGAGACGTTGAAAAGGTGCACACGGATGAATCTACGGCGCTCATTAAACGATCGATCATAGTGGCTTAATTAAGTGGCACAGCTCCCCGAATCGGAACCGGCGTTTCCGGTACAGCGGCTCGTCGCCCTATCATTTCGTTCTATCCCTTCCTGCCGCTTCCGTCCCTTCGATAGGGAGACTCCGAGACGCGCCTCTTGAACTTTCGACAGTGATTCAGGATCGAACCTAATTTGTTGCCGAATCCCGAGATTACCGTAATATCCGAAAACTGCCAAATGTGCCAAATTTAGCTGTAAATTCTTTAATAAAGTTTATATTGACTTTTCGAAAACTGCATGTACTATCGTTAGAAACACGTTTTCGTTTTAAATATGTAACAGACAGAATGTCGATATAATACAATTGAGCCTTAAATAAAGTTTCTATCAAGATAAAAATAAAGCTATTAAGATAAAATAAATTTGTTGTCACATTTATATATTCTCGGGATTTATTAATCCCATAAATAATATCTTCTTTAATATCTGCGGTTGAAAATACAAGGTTTCAGAATATTTCGTATAAATCGAGTGTGGAAGTCAAAAGGAAGTTGAAAGACCGAGAAGTGATAAAGGAAAGAACAGGACGTGTATCGGGTGAGAATAAAAATGAGCAAGGCGGAGACAAGCGGCGAGAAATGGGGAGAGAAAGAGGAATAGGAAGAAGGAAAATCGAACAAAAAGGACTCGTCATGGTCCGTGGAACCTGCGAGTTGTATAAGGTATAAGCTAGAAAGCTGTTGCGGGAGGGTGCGAGAAGGGATGAAGGGAAACGGGAGAGAGAGCGCGATAGGGACACCGAATAAAGAAACGTATAAAAGCAGGTTCTCTACTTTGC
This sequence comes from Camponotus floridanus, assembly GCF_003227725.1. Taxonomy (NCBI): domain Eukaryota; kingdom Metazoa; phylum Arthropoda; class Insecta; order Hymenoptera; family Formicidae; genus Camponotus; species Camponotus floridanus. Next base: position 597,196 of record NW_020229670.1, on the reverse strand, counting down.
ATTCGACGCCATGCAAATGCGAATCAGTTTGTTCGAGCTGCGGCGAGATATTGCTCTCTCCCTCCCTCCCTCCCTCCCCCCCCCTCTCTCTCTCTCTACCTGAAGATTCATTCTCTGCAAGAGCTCTTGAACGGAACCCGGCTTCTGCCTATATCTCTGACCCCACTTGCCCCGCTCCGGCTCCCCTCGTCTAGGTACCCTGTCGTTCAGTATCTCGACGTTTATAAACTTGAAGTGGCCTATCCTGTTGTGTACGACGCCCTTCCACAGTCCGCTCTTGTTCATTTGTACCACATCGATTATGTCCCCCTTCTGAAACAATGTAGCCACGCGAACATTCGTAAGAGAAGCCCCTTCATCGTTACAATACATTTAATTAAACTCCGCGCGAAATATATATATACATACATACAGGGTGGTTTAAAAGTCTGGAAACGGTCAACTATTTCCGAAAATAGTGGTCCTGTGGGAAAATGTTTCAGACAAAAGTTGTAGGGTTTTAAGTGACGCATTACACAATATTACTATGATCTCGAAGAGTGTTGTTAGGATCACATCAAGATCATCTTCAATTTCTTAAACAGAACCCTCTATTTTTTATTACATATTCTTGTAGTTTATCTCGAGAGCTTTCCAAAACACTATAATTAAGTTAGTTTTCATTAACTACTTTCCGAGTTATGAGGCTTGAAATCATTTCTTAATTTTACATAAACCGTAAAATATCTCGTAAAATATTCATTTTTGATTAACTTATCTTAATACTTTTATGTACAAAATAATGAGAGGAATCAATTAGTGTAAAGAAAACATAGTTATTTTTAAGAAGAAATATGCAATTGTTAATTGCAAATTACATATTTTTTCTTCGAAATAACTATGTGTTTTCTTTACACCAATTGATTCCTCTCATTATTTTGTACATAAAAGTATTAAGATAATCGAAAAATGAATATTTTTCTAGATATTTTATGTAAAATTAAGAAATGATTTCAAGTCTCATAACTCGGAAAATACTCAATGAAAAAATACTTTATTATAGTGTTTTGAAAAGCTCTCGAGGTAAGTTACAAGAATATGTAATTAAAAATAGGGGGTTCCATTTAAGAAATTTAATCTTCACGTGACCTTAACAACACTCTTCAAGGTCATAGTAATATTACTGTGTAATGCGTCACTTAAAATCTTACAATTTTTGTCCGAAATATTTTCCCACAGGACCACTATTTTCAAAGATAAGATTGATCGTTTGCAGACTTTTAAACTACCCTGTATATATATATATATGAATATCATTGTCCTCAATCTGATTTCTTCGTTTTTAAATATTTTATAGATTTGAAATTTTAAGAAAATCTTTCTTGAGATATATATATATATATATACATATATATACAGGGTGCCCAGGATTTTTGTCATCATATATCTTTGCAATTAAGTCTTAAATTAAAACTCAACTAAAGTAAACTCTATTTAAAATTAATCGAAGAATGTGGTTTTGTTAATATTTTATTTCTACAAAGCTTAGTTTATGAAAAACCTCTTATTTCCAATCACTTATAATTTAAAAATTATTAGTGCCTCGACATTTTCGTTGAGGAAAAATCGTCTTCCAATGATCCCAGGAATCTATTTTTGAAAGATGACGGAAGATAACTGGGACACCCTGTATATATATAGATATCAAGAAAGATTTTCTTAAAATCAATAAAATATTTAAAAACGAAGAAATCAAATCGAGAACAATGATATTCACGTTGCCAAATCGCCACGTCGTACAAATTGCCTGGATAATTTGCACGCGACAAATCTGCCCGTTGACACTTTGGCGCAAAGCTGCGCGTGAAATTTCGGCCAATAAATCAATTATCAGGGACGAACCTTGAACTTGAGAACGTCCTTGTCGTACGGACTGGGGGTGTAATCTACGAGCGCTCTCGCTCTGCAGAGAACAGGCCCGATGGACGTCGGGCTGATGGCGTCCCTGTCCTCGCAGGATATCGAGCTGTGATTGCTTCCCGCACGGACCAGTGCCTGCGTGCTCGAGCCACTTCCGCTCGGCAGGCTCTCGACGCTGCTCGCGCTGCACGGGAAGGCTTCCGAGGACGCGCGGTCCTGGCGCAGCCTCGAGATCTTTCGCTGCACGTCGTGCCTCAAATTCCTCGCCCGGCCCGCGATTCCCGCCCTGGCGTCGCTCTCCAGCAGAGCGCTGGCCTCCGACTGGAAATTTTAATTGAGTTTTGGAGAACATCGAGGTGTCCAGAAATACTGTACCGTGCCCGGAATACTGTACTGTGCTCCATCGAATGCACCGACAGATGAGAAAAGAGCGACGAATGCGCTCAAGGCGCGTTAATTAAATCGAGGAGCTATGTGAAATAAGGATCTTCATTGACCGAGCCATTTTCAATAATGCATTTACGACGCCCTGGAATGTCGCACGATGGCGAATAGCACAAGTCCCCGATGTGAAAAGTGTTGTATGTCGAAAAAGGCGAGTTCTATCTTCCGATCGATAGCTTGGGGAATTGGATTATATTAATGTTAAATTAGAAAATATAATTATGATCGTTAATTTGCTGCATTCTTCGCACTCCTCTCGAAGGAAGAAAACACGTATTCGCTCACATAACTCCTCGAGAAGTAAAAATCAAAACTCGTGACAAGGAATTATATAAGAATTGTACTCGAGTGGTTTCATTTTCCGTTTATATTCAATGCATGCATCGATTGCAAACGATCGTGAAGGACAGAAGCAAATTATTTTCATCTCCGAATCTTTACGCTACCGTCGACTTGTCGGTGGAATAGATCAACATTTAGATCAACATTTGGTAATCGTATAATTCGTGAATAGGTATGAAGGTGCTGTGCTTGAGTGTATTTTACAATGTTAAGCTATTACTTAAAAAAGCATGTTGCATCAACGAAAAAAGATAGTGCGTGCGTTAAATTTTTAGAACAAATTAATGTGTATATTCGAAATAAGAACAGACTTTGGTAACTTTGTTGGCGTGAATTGCTATGCAATCCAGTCTGTTAGATTGATCCTCTAATATTCATATTTCTCACCTGGTTACATAATGGTTAAAACAATGAGAAACAATGTTATATCGACGTTATGCATTTCAATGGGAGATTGCATATTACATGTCATAGTGTGTTTATTCATGATAGGCATACTCATTAAGGCGTATGACCAAAGCCTGTACTTGTGACAGACAATTAACGACATAACTGCAGGTTTAATGCAAACGCGGATTAGTTTCCGAATGAGATCAGTATGTGTAAATTCATGTATTATCCATGTTATCCACTATTCGCAGTTCAGCTGAACATTGTGGACGATTTAGAACAGAAATTCAAATAAGCATCTATTCAATACAAACGTTTTCATACGTAACTTATCATGTTACTTTTCATATAATTCTCCTGCTTTCACGTAGCAACAATTTCACTCTATTTAATAATAGGGCGGAGAATTATAAATCATACAAATTTTTCGTCTAAACATTAAAGTATTTTTACAATATGATTTTTAAGAATGTTTTGTATGTACAATCCCAGCAGAAAGTAGCTGAAAATCAATATTGACGAATATCCACACAGAGAAAAATATCATTCTACTGCAAAGAAAAGCGATTACTCAGTTTATTTTTCTTTTTTTAAGTAATAGTTTTCTTCAATAAAGAATATATTCTTGACGATAATCTTAAAATATATTCATCACAAATGTTAGAAAATCTTATTATCATGTACTCAAAAGAAGAATTTATTTTCTCTTTAAGAATATTATAAAGTTGTATCACAGAAAAATCAAACTTACTTTACGTCAATTCTTGTAACAAGCAAACAAAATTTTTATTTTAATTTAATATTCTTGAGTGAAATACTGCACTTATTAAAATTCAGAATATATTCAATTAAATTTAATGCATGTGGTAAACTTATGATATATTTGCGGATATACAAACTTATGATATACTTAAAATAAATAATATTTATTTGAATATAGTATACATTTTTCTCTGTGCACTTTTGGTGTATTTTGAGTATGAGAAATTGTGTGGAATATTACAATTTGATCTTAGCTACAATGTAGAGATGTTTTTTAATATTTATTGCGTTGTTACTAAAATATTCCGAATTTTGTTAACCGAAATGATTAACTTTTGGAGAATTTCGCCTTGTAACAGATACATGGCTAACTTTATTGAATTATATTTAATATCTTTTTAACCAGTTAGTACTTGTATAATATTATTTGATCAAATATTTCCTCTGTATCTAAACTTTTGCAAATTTTAAACAAATTCTGAATATTATTTCCATGTATTTTTGTCATTTAAATCGACGTGGTAAATACGTTTCCCATAAGAACACATGTTAATTCGGTGCAAATTAAAATCCTTATGACTTGTGAACGCTTTAGTGAATCGAAAAATTGTACTGAAGATTCTAAACATATGTAAGGACATTCTGTACAATTTTCATTAAATTCTCAATATTTTGAAAATAGGTACAAAACATCCTTAAAAAAATTGTATATTAAAAAAATTCGACTAATATTCGAATAATTTAAAATTTGACTTGGGTCAGTGATATTTTCGTACAGATCGCTACACATTTACAGATTCGTTCACTGAATATCACGAATGCAGGTCTGAATCGGAATGATTAACTTTTGGCAGAGAATTTCGCCTTGTAACAGATACATAACTAACTTTATTGAATTATATTTAATATCTTTTTAACCAGTTAGTACTTGTATAATATTATTTGGCCAAATATTTCCTCTGTATCTAAACTTTTGCAAATTTTAAACAAATTCTGAATATTATTTCCATGTGTTTTTGTCATTTGAATCGACGCGGTTATACGTTTCCCATAAAAACACATGTTAATTCGGTGCAAATTAAAATCCTTATAACTTGTGAACGCTTTAGTGAATCGAAAAATTGTACTGAAGATTCTAGATATACGTAAGGACATTCTGTACAATTTTCATTAAATTCTCAATATTTTGAAAATAGACACAGAACATCCTTAATTACAATTTAATTATTTTTTTCGAAATGCGCGCGTGCATCAAAGTTGAAAAAATTTTATAATACTATTATTTAGTGCATATTTTGATTCGGAGAGATACTTACCTTTAAACGACATAGGAACATAAAACAGAGGATAAGCAGTAATTTCATGATTCTACTAATCATATAAATGATAGTCGTGCACAAGTGTATTTTTCTCAGTTATTGTACTGTTTGGACATCGGCTGTTCGTGTAATAATGATTAACGATGTCATGCGTTCGAACATACGCGCAGAAATAGTGAAGAAGGGAATGGTGCGGACGGAGAAATAGAATCTACAAAGGTTTTCTCAAAGGAATATCCTCATATGTTACATACTGTGTGTACGGCAGCCGAGTGTTGACTCTCGAGTTCCTCTTGATCTTCGTAGTCGCTGCTCTGGCTGGGCGACAGTCCCTCCTCGCCGCTACTCCGGCTCTAAAACGTTGATACTCGCGGGAGACAGTTCTAATAACGCACGAGAAGGGAGAAGCGGACACTATGATGGATCTAATAGCGCACGGATGCTGTTAGATAAGGGGCGACGATTACGAGCATCGCTAGGTGACATCGAATACGAGACTGTCACCAGCGTGGTAGAGCAGGTAATGTGGGAGACATAGAGATATGAACCCAATGTCAAAAATTATTATATATTGTACGTGCAAACACGATAGCCATCTCAAAAGTATTTTTACAGTATATTAAATAATATAAAATTAGACAACATATTATATTATTACTCTAAAGTATACATTTTTTATTCAATTCCAAACATGTTATTTAACAATATAAAATATTTCAACACATATGTATCATATAATTCATATATCAGAAATCTATTATTTGTATCTTTCAACCTCATAACTTTAATTGTAAAATAATGATAAAATTATGATTAAAACTTTCGCTTATTTATTAATATTAAATTATTTTTTTAAATGCTTGAAAATTGCACATGTATAATCTATAAACCGTTTTTAAATATATATACTTCTTTCGAGGTAGCTGTTGCGTAGCAAACTAAATAATAGCAGCAAATATGTATGAGTCTTGGGGATTAAGTATATAAAATGTTGCATACCATGTTAACCACGTTACATTCGATATATTAATAGAGGGGTATTGCGTGTTATACATAAGAAGTAAATAGCGTATGCAGGCTACACGCCGGTCTAGATGGGTTAGTGATATACTTAATATTGGCGTGTCAGTGTGTGAGTATTATTTATACATATAGAGGCTGTCAGTGCTGTGTAGGCGTCAGAGCAGGAAATGAGACACCTCATTTTAGGGTGCTCTGATCAGATTAGGTTTTCCAATTTTTGCTTCAATATCAAGCACGATTATCATATTACACGTTCGACTATCGCGAGTGGCGATTAAACTTATATAATAAAGATATAAATCAAATATATAGACGTACGCGATGCTTGCCCGATGTTTCAAATATAAATCTTTTCTACTTCAAAAATGTAATGTACTTTGAATTCTCTAATATTTATAACATTATTAGAGAAATACGGATAGTTTGCTAGAAATCTCATATGTAATCTTTTTAGTTACATATTCAGAAAAATTAAACAATTTCATTTAAGGATGTTTTGTATGTACAATCCTAGCAAAAAGTAGCTGAAAAATAATATTGACGAATATATTCACTTTTGGTTAGGTATTTTTAGTAAGAAATTGTGTAGAATATTACAATTTGATCTTAGCTACAGCGCAGAGATGTATTTTTTAATATTTATTGCGTTTTTATTGAAATATTCCGAATTTTGTTAATCAAAATTATTAACTTTTGGCAGAGAATTTCACCTTGTGACAGATACATGGTTAACTTCATTAAATTATATTTAATATCTTTTTAACCTGTTAGTACTTGTATAATATTATTTGGCCAAATATCCTCTGTATCTAAACTTTTGCAAATTTTAAACAAATTCTGAATATTATTTCCATGTGTTTTTGTCATTTAAATCGACGTGGTTATACGTTTCCCATAAGAACACATGTTAATTCGATGCAAATTAAAATCCTTATAACTTGTGAACGCTTTAGTGAATCGATTTAAAAATTGTACTGAAGATTCTAAACATATGTAAGGACATTCTGTACAATTTTCATTAAATTCTCGATATTCTGAAAACAGATACAAAATATCCTTAAAATTTTCGATAAGGTAAATGGAGACTTTCTTAAAATTAAATAAATTAAGCAATCTCGCGTATATCGACTATATTTCCCGATTTGAAACGATGTTCAAATCATTTTCAAATTGGGAAATATTGTCGATGTACGCGAAATTGCTTAATTTATTTAATTTTAAGAAGGCTTGACGAAATTATATCCGCTGACAAAGTTATAGCCATTTACTTTAATTATCAAATATCCTGATAATTGATACTACAAATTTACTATACATTTTTACTTGAAATTCCTTATTTTTTAACAAAAGAAATTCAATATTTCATTTTTACGTATTATGATATCTTGAATATCGGTGGAGAAAAAAGAATGGAAAAGAATTATGGGGAACATACGATTTTTCGATAATTCAAACAGAATACGCAAACGACGTTCTACAAAATTTCGCAAAAATGGTACTCGATCGTTATCAAGTTTGCAAAGTCTACAAAGAATAACGTTTGCTCAATAGACGAGGGAGAGATAGACTAACGTAAACTCGACATTAATTTCAACGCAACCACCGCACCGGTCGTTACACGGCCATTGATTCCCAGCAAACAATCCGTAAATCACAGGATCTAATTATCGGTTCGACGAATGAATCGAATGGCTCTCGGTGCCTCGGATTGAACCAACATATCGGACACCGATTACTTCTTTTTCTCTCTAAAACGTAACTCGACGCGGTTGTCGAATTATTCGCGTACAGTGATCACTTCGCGATTTCCTTCCGCATCTCCCGCTTCCGAGTTCAAAGACACCCGATGTCGCGCGATGATCGTGCAATGGATCGAGCACGTACGTCACGTGCGCGGAAAAGTGCACAAGAACGGGTTAGTAGTAACTGGGTTAGTGGAAACTGGCGGTGTGTTTGTGCAGGGTGAAGGAGACGGGATCAATACGTTATCCAAGTATACAAGTTCGGCAAATACGAACATATCTGGGAATCGGGCGACGTTGCGCGTTGCTTTGCGGTGACGTTGCGTCGACGGTGTTGGTTATGGTCGTGCTAGTAGCGGCGGGGTGACGTTGATTGGATCGGGGTGAGACCGAGTGATGTTCGTGATGATGACGATGGTTGTGATGGTGCTCGTGGTGATGCTCCGGCCGATCGGGATGGCAACCGCCCACCGGAGGCTGGTCGCTCCTACTCGTGTCCACCGACACAGTCGACAGTCTCGAGCTCACACTCTACAGCCCCAAAATTAAATAAATCACACCGTGACGCCCGCGAGGAAACGTAAGCGACCATCCCTCCCTCCTCTTCCCTAAATAAACGCCCATGGGACCCACGAACGGGGTTCGCGAAAATTCGCGCTTCTCGCGAGGGAGAGCGGAAACTTAGGGAACCAGGGTGTAACGATCTTTTTACGTGGGACTTATCGGAACGCAATGACTAATTCCACTATGCGGAGTGATGGCTATAATCTAACGAGATTTATCTAGACTGGGACTATCGGTCCTTCGATATTACGCCCAGGCGCAATGATATTATCCGCGACTTAACGAGATTCATGTGACTTGGGGTACGATAATTTAGTAATCTCGGCGGAATATATGGAGCGAGATAGCGTGCGCTACTTTTTTCAGTTTGTTCAAGTTCATTAGCCACGCTACTCTCTAAATACGAAAGATTATAAAAATTCACATCAGAAAGATTGTAAGTAGATTACAATAGATTATTGTTTCTTTTATACAGGATTTATCAGGGCTATCAGTTGCCAAAAAAGGCTCTTGTAGCTTGCCTCGAGAACTTTTCAAAATACTATAATAAAGTATTTTTTCAGAGTATTTTTCGAGTTAGATTTTTCGAGTTAGAATTTTTCAAGACTTGAAATCATTTTTACATAAATCATAAAATATTCCTTTTTCGATTATCTTATCTTAATACCTTATGTACAAAATAATGAGCGGAATCAATTGGTGTAAAGAAAACACATAATTGTTTCGAAGAAAAAATATGTAATTTGCAATTAACAATTACAGTTTTTTTTCGAAACAATTATGTTTTCTTTACACCAATTTTTGTACATAAAAATATTAAAATAAGATAATCGAAAAATGAATATTTTACTAGATATTTTATGATTTATATAAAAATTAAGAAATTATTTAACTCGAAAAGTACTCGATGAAAAAATATTTTACTAGTGTTTCGAAAAGGTAAGCTACAAGAGCTTTTTTTGACACCCTGTATATGTATTTACAGCAAGCTGATTATTCGCCAGGTATGTTTCGCCGTTTATAATATCGAGGCACACACAAGAGACGATGTAATTTGACTATAGCAACAAAGAGACGATAATATAATGTTTGTAGGACAAAGTTTACAGACTGTGGCACACGTGGTGGTTACCCGGATCATCGTACAACGATGCTGGACTTACCTGCACATCGCTACTCGCGTAATCTCCGCTCTCACGCGAAGCTCTTGAATGTGTTAAGGGTATAATCGTCGGCGGATTATTGTGACCCTGAGGAACGATGAGACCTCGCATCGTCGACGTCGCACCTTTTCTCGAGCGATCGCGCGGCAGGCTGATATCACCAGCTGTTCGAAGAGAGATCACGCCCTCCCCTCGATTCTCCGGCCTCAAGTTCAGTGTAAAGCACACCCTGACGTTCGATTGTACCATTTAATTATTTTATTATTTTTATTATTTAATGCTACAAATTATTTAATGCATGTATTAGAATCGAATTTCGGATTTAATAATCGACAATTTTTATTTACGTTTATTTCAAGTGCTTTAATTTAGGTGGAAACGTTACCTTCCATTTTGAATAGTCGCGGTAGGTACCGGACCACCGCTAGCTCCCATAAGAAAGTCTTCGGGATCCGATTCATAAGGCGGTTCGTCGTACCAGTGTTGACCACCTGGTCCTAAACCGCCCGCACCTCCGCATCGCGCGTCTTCATCGTACATGTACGTATCATCTGCGAATCAACGCGCGTTTTGTCTTTTTACATTTGCAAATATAAATTGGAAATTAATAATTTCAAACAGAAAATTATTGTTTCTCTCTCAATTAAGAATTAAGAAAATTTTTTTCATAAATAAAATGATATTTTACATATGACATGTATTGAAATTTACCAAAATATATTATTATATTGAATATCAAATATCATGAAATGCATTAAATTATTATTTCATAATATAATTAACGAACTTAAGAATTTGGTTTCTCTTTTGGTACGGATCTACGAATTACAAGCGTGCGTATAATTGCGCAAAGAAAGAGAGAGGTAGCAAAGGGAGGGTTTGGGAATTGAAGATGGCGGGCGCTAACAATAACAAGATTAGTTCACGTATACGAGGGGCTTCACGACGCAGCCGTGCCGCAGCAGCCTTTGTGAATAGGAAATAAAACCAGCGTAGTGATGATAAATTGACAATAAACCATAGAGCATGTTCCACTCATGCTGGAATGTGTGAAATAGTATTAATCACGCACTGTGATTATTACTACACTTTAATCTTGAATTTTAATTATTATCACGTTATTAAACGTAATTTATATAATTTTTCTATAATTTTCTAAGTATTTTTTTGACCTATTAATTTTAAAATATATTCTTAATTTTAAAAGTATATAAGAAATAAAATTTATTATAATTTAATATTTATATTTTTCATTAAAAATATAAATAAAAAATATATATATATAAATTATAAAACGACATACTTTTGTTTTCCAAAATATTAATTAGCTCTATCTTTATCTCATAGAATCTAATCTTTTTATTTCAAGATCTTTTCAGATTCTTTTTTCATTAATTTATATTAATTTTTATATTCTATTTTAGTTTTAATATAATTTATATATTCCATTTTATATTATATTCTATTTTTATATTAATTTTTATATTCTGTTTCAGTTTTTTACATCTTCGACATTAATTGGATAAGCTTTGTAGCGAAAGCATTTTTTCCTTTTCTGTTGCCTTTTTGTGAGGCATAGGTGTCATTCCGGTGCGCTTCCACTTTATCGTGAAAAGCTGCTGAGGCTACGGGGAGCGAGATTTCCTGAAAAAGACTAGAAGGGGAGCCATCAGGAAACGAATGCTCAAAATGAGTCTCGCGAGAGTGAGCGACTACGTACGAGGTGTCAGGCATTTGGAGTCGATTCTCATACCGGTTGGCACGTGCGCGTTTTGTTCAACGTACACGCATACCGGCGCGTCTCCCTTCTACACCGAACACGTATTTGCACCCACACCTACGTACGTAGATGGGTTGCGAGAGGGCGGGTTATAGGTCGTGGAGAGACGAGGCGACAACTAGCTGGAGGTTAGTCCTTGATGTACTTACCCCCAGGGAGCTGACCCCGTCCATCTCGTCCTAGCTGCATTAAACCTTGCCGGATATCCCTCAGTATCTGAAACAGCAACAATAATGACGTTGTGGGTAAATGTTTATCCGGCATTGTGATTAAAACCTGCTATTAGCCGCATTCGCTTCGATGTTTGCATGCCGCGGAATTGCTTTCATTGATTTCGATGCAATTCTATTCTAATGTGATCAAAGATCAAACGTTTAAAAACTTTGAATATCGCAAGATTTTATCATATTTTATTTGTTATATTATTTCATCTGCTATACGATTCAAGAATGATGCAAACTAATATGGTATTACGTAAGTTTTTTGTTCATTTAAGGATGTTTTGTACAATCCCAGCAAAAAGTAGCTGAAAATCAATATTGACGAATATATCCATTTTTGGTGTATTTTGAGTAAGAAATTGTGTGGAATATTATAACTTGATCTTAGCTACAGTGCAGAGATGTATTTTTTAATATTTATTGCGTTTTTACTAAAATATTCCGAATTTTGTTAATCGAAATGATTAACTTTTGGCAGAGAATTTCGCCTTGTGACAGATACATGGCTAACTTTATTGAATTATATTTAATATCTTTTTAACCAGTTAGTACTTGTATAATATTATTTGACCAAATATCTCCTCTGTATCTAAACTTTTGCAGATTTTAAACAAATTCTGAATATTATTTCTATGTGTTTTTGTCATTTGAATCGATGATTATACGTTTCTCATAAGAACACATGTTAATTTAGTGCAAATTAAAATCCTTATAACTTGTGAATCGCTTTAGTGAATCTATTTAAAAACTGTACCGAAGATTCTAAACATATGTAAGGACATTCTGTACAATTTTCATTAAATTCTCAATATTTTGAAAATAAGTACAAGACATCCTTAATCGAAATGACATTTGGCAGAGAATTTCGCCTTGTGACAGATACATGGCTAACTTTATTAAATTATATTTAATATCTTTTTAACTAGTTAGTACTTGTATAATATTATTTGACCAAATATTTTCTCTGTATCTAAACTTTTGCAGATTTTAAACAAGTTCTGAATATTATTTCCATTCTGTATAATTTTCATTAAATTCTTAATATTTTAAAAATAGGTACAAATCCTTAATTCTTTATCTAATAAAAATTTTCATTAAATTCTCAATGTTTTAAAAATAGATACAAATCCTTAATTCTTTATCTAATAAAAAATAAAAAAAAGATATTTCGTACTTCTTAAGTTAAAAAAGATGATTCAAATAATTTTTTAGATTATTCTGAAACATTGTATTAATAAAAGAATATACAGAGATGATATTTAATATATAATCGTTACGTATAAAAAAAAATTATTCTCTGAGCATTATTCTCATGCACATACTTATGGACTAACTTTTATGTATCTTCTTGTGAAATTAAGTCTTATGAATTTTAAGTGCAACAATTAAGCTTTTGAAATTTTCCTCCCTTCGTTTAAAGCTTCACATCGCATATACTCTACATATATATAGCCATTAAATTTATATATAATATTAAACTTTTTACTATTTAAAAATTTCTGCAATTTAATTCAAATATTTTATTTAAATGTGTCAGAGTCTCATTACAAACTAATTACGTTAGCATATCATTTCTACGCAAATTGCGTTTTCTACATAAATAGTTAATTGAAGTAATGGCGCGCCTAAGGACTAAATTTCATGCCGAGAAGAGATGCCTCGCAACCGGTAGCGTAATCGCGTGTAATTTAAATGGTATTACCGGGAACTTACATGCACGGGTTCTTTTACTGGCGGATAATCGCCGTTATCCGGCTACCGGACCACCATCGATGTTTTTGAGATCTCGTAGTAACCGTACGATAAAGTAAAGAAAGAGATGAAAGGAAGGATGATGAAAGAAAAAGAAAAATCGTGTACATATATATACGCGCTTTTTCTGCGGCGGAAGACCGCAAGTCCCAAGATAATCGGTGGAAACAAAACGAAAAACCATTATCGGTCAGAACGTTGCAAAAATAACGTCCTGATGAGGGATAGCCCGGTCAAAGGTTGTTTCCTGAGCGAGAAAAAAGATCGGAACAACAGTTGGGACGGAAGAAGAAGAAGAGGAAGAGGAAAAGGAGTTTGTCGAGCTCGCCTGCGGCTGTGAAGATCCCTACCGAATCGAAATAAAGGCTAAAGCGAGAGAAGAGAGAGAGAGAGAGAGAGAGAGAAGAAAAGGGAGAGGAGAATAGAAAGAAGAGGCAGGAGAGAATCGGGAAGAAAAAGAAAGAGAAGCTTCTCTCTGGGGAGCAATAAACTCGCGTAGGTGAAGGTGACACTAAAACTTTTACACAGATACCGACCTTTATTTCCATATTGCCTCGTAGCCTCAAAGGAACATGGCCGCTTTATTTCTTCCTATGTCTCTCTCTCTTCGGAGCCTCCGCCGCCCTTTTCTCATTCTCGTCCCAGACCCATCCTCCCCACGTGCCATCGCTACGTGGAAATTCGCGGCCCGTAATGTCGACAGTTTTCGAATATTTCAACGGCCCATTCTCAGCCCCTTTAAAACTCCGCGAAATTTCGGAGCTTACGTCCGCGTAATTAAAACTCTCGGCTCGTGCTCGGTTACTCTCTACCTAACTGGAGTTCGTCCCGACGCCCGCTACTTCGCTTTTATGCGTGCGATTCTTCCGTAATGGGCAGTTTTTGGCAAACGGCGAACGAACTCGGATGAGAGAGAAAAGAGGGAGGAGAGGGAATGGGAGAGAAGGAGAGAGAAATGCTCGGGGATACGCGACATATGTAACGAGCTAAGCTGCCGCGCTGCAACCGTGGCTTAAATCTCAATGTTGTTACGTGCAAAGCGTGTGTAATATGGCGTACGTGTTCTCTCGCGTGGAGCACCGCGTTATATAGTTGCTCGCTTATGCATGAACGGCACGGTATACTTGATTGCATCGAAACGGTTCTGTCTTACATCGAAACGGCTATTTTTACCTCATTATCTGTGTAATTTTCGGTACCGGAAATTGTGTGTACCATTTTCTACGAATTCTAAAAATTTCCAGCAATTTTTGGGTTAATTTTAGCAATAGTAAAGCAAATTCAGTTAAACGATAATCTCTGTTGATTTACGATATTAAGGATGTTTTGTATCTATTTTCAAAATATTGAGAATTTAATGAAAATTGTACAGAATGTCCTTACATATGTTTAGAATCTTCGGTACAATTTTTAAATCGATTCACTAAAGCGTTCACAAGTTATAAAGATTTTAATTTGCATCGAATTTACATGTGTTCTTATGGGAAATGTTCTTATAACCACGTCGATTCAAATGACAAAAACACATGGAAATAATATTCAGAATTTGTTTAAAATCTGCAAAAGTTTAGATACAGAAGAAATATTTGGTCAAATAATATTATACAAGTACTAACTGATTAAAAAGACATTAAAAAGATATTAAATTCAATGAAGTTAGCCATGTATCTGTCACAAGGCAAAATTCTCTGCCAAAAGTTAATCATTTCAATTAAGGATGTTTCGTACCTATTTTCGAAATATTGAGAATTTAATGAAAATTGTACAGAATGTTCTTACATATTCTTAGAATCTTCGGTACAATTTTACGATTCACTAAAGCATTCACAAGTTATAAGAATTTTAATTTGCACCGAATTAACATGTGTTCTTATGGGAAACGTATAACCATCGATTCAAATGACAAAAACACATGGAAATAATATTCAGAATTTGTTTAAAATCTGCAATAGTTTAGATACAGAGGAAATATTTGGTCAAATAATATTATACAAGTACTAACTGGTTAAAAAGATATTAAATATAATTCAGTGAAGTTAGCCATGTATCTGTCACAAGGCGCAATTCTCTACCAAAAGTTAATCATTTCGAATTCAGAATATTTCAGTAAAAACACAATAAATATTAAAAAATACATCTCTGCACTGTAGCTAAGATCAAATTGTAATGTTCCATATAATTTCTCATATTCAAAATATACCAAAAGTGGATATATTCATCAATATTGATTTTCAACTTTACTTTTTGCTGGGATTGTTCATACAAAACATCCTTAATACAAAATTAGAAATGTTGTTAAAGTAAAAAAAAAAAGAAAAAAATATGTATATATATATATATATATATATACATTCAATATTTATTTGCAATTCGTAAAATTTAATTTTACCAAAAAGAAATCTTAAATATTTAATAATATATAATAATCACAATAAAAAAATTGTTTATGGTTGCATAATCTTCGAAAAGTTTATGAATCTTTTTATTAGAAAATTGCGAAATTGCGACGATGGAACTTTGTCAACAAATAATAGCATCTATATAGTAGATGAAAGCAATCGAGAAGGGAAGACAACTTTTATACGACACGTTCGGCTAACTTTTTAACGGAATTAATTTTTTAATAAAGTCGCGCGCGCGACATTATCCCGAATACTCTTTTCAAGTAGTTGATTTTAGTATCATCCTTGATCTTTTTCATGTATATATTCCTTACTTTATACCACAGATAAATTAACGACGATAAACTTCTTTATTGTGAATGACTATAAAAAATCGACAAAAACGAGTTAGTATTGTTTAGCAAAGTAAATTATAGAAGAATATCAGATCAAACCGATAAAATATAATTAAAAGAGTTATTAATATTTCTATAGAACTCCCGGCAATAAATTAACTGATTTTATCATGAAATTATTCTGTCCTGATAATTCATATAACTTTTCTTACTAAAACTCTCAAGTCGAGCATTCGTAGAACTTTATCACTTAGTGTGCAATGTTTTAATTAAGTATCTTGATAATACGATCTCATCATTTTCATTTTAAAAAATAATAATTGAATTTTACCAACGATAAGCAACAAAATATATTTACTTGATGTCTTTACGTTACAATTCGCGGTCATGAACATGAGACAAGAAGAAACGAAAGCCGGATCTCACATACGATGCGAAACCACGGCGGAAAATAAGAAAAACGCGAAAAACTAATGCGTGTATCGCGAGATCGCGCATAAGAAATTCACGGTGCAACGTCGCGGTATGCATTGACGATTATGATGATATCACGCTGATCTGGCTGTTTTGCATAATAAGAGGTATCGAGTTGGCGAAAGACAGTCCGACGAGGAAGGTGGAAGGAGAGGGAGGCGGCAAAAGACTCGCGGAGAACGAGTTCTCACGCGTACGTAAAACGAAGGGGGACAGCGATACGCGCACATGCATATATGTAAAGAGAAATCGGCGGAGGAGGAGAGGTGGCCTTGGTGATAGCGCATATATGCAAATTTCTGCGAGAATTCTGATGCGGGAGGCAGGATTGTATCGGATAAGACCACCGGCTCCCAGGGCCAATATCAGTCGAACGACGAGAAGAGGGTTGCCGATGATCCGGGCAATGCACGGGGGAATCGCAGGAAGAAAATAAACGAGCCGAGCGGGGTGGTTTAATCGCGATATGGCGCGCGCCACCCTTATCACGATCGGCACGCACGATAACGAAAATTGTCGCTCACTGATAGTCGTGCATGATGTTTGCGCGGGCGAGAAACGCGCACTGAGAAAAATCGTTTGATTGTACCAACAAGACGTATATGATTGAAGGCATTTGGATTAAATCAAACAAGATTTTTTCTAGTTATCGTGATAAGACTCGATTTTTTATAACTAGAACGTTTAATAGATTTTACTATAAGGATGTGGTTAGTATATTCTGATTAAATCTATAAAATTTCTTGTTATATTGATTTCTTTGCTTACTCTCTTAACTTAACTCGTATTCAATATTTGCCATGAAATGTATATAAAGAATTAATATTAACATTAAATCCAAAGTATATTTTTTTTCTCTTACGAGCAGTAGTGCCAAAAAGAGGACGCTATCTCTCTGATTGTGTGTGTTTGAGCTGCATCCTCTTCTTGCATCACTGTTTAATTTCTAACAAACTGAATTTAAAATAATTTATTCAATAATCTGGATTGAATTTTATGCAATAATCGTGTTGGAATTCAGAATATTAAACAGACTTTTGAGATTAGATGGAAAAAATTTCAGACGACTTGGTGCTGGCGAGTTTAGTATTATTAATCAGAAAATTTGGTAAATTTAACAGGAAGAAATTAATCGGATTCATCTGGTAATTCCTACAAGAATTCTGGTTCGTCCATTTTCCAACGGACATACTGGTTGAATCTACCAGATTTCTAATTAATGCAACCAGATTTTTTTCTCAGTATATGAAATGTATATAAAGAACTAGTACTAACATTAAATCCAAAGTATATTTTTTTTCTCTTACGAGCAGTAGTGCCAGAAAGAGGACGCAAGCTCTCTGATTATGTGTGTTTGAGCTGCATCTTCTTCTTGCATCACTGTTTATCAGTTTAATTTCTAACAAACTGAATTTAAAATAATTTACTCAATAATCTGGATTGAATTTATCCAATAATCTTGTTAAAATTCAGAATATTAAACAGACTTTTGAGATTAGATGGGAAAAATTTAGACGACTTGGTGCTGGCGAGTTTAGTATTATTAATCAGAAAATTTGGTAAATTTAACAGGAAGAAATTAATCGGATTCATCTGGTAATTCCTACAAGAATTCTGGTTCGTCCATTTTCCAACAGACATACTGGTTGAATTTATCAGATTTCTAATTAATGCAACCAGATTTGTTTCTCAGTGCGGGACGTAGATTCTTGCATGAGGAGAACGCGGATATATATATACAGGGTCTACCAAAAGTGTGGAAACCCCTAAATATCTCGGAAAATATACGTTTTACAGAAAAGTGTTTCCAACAAAAGTTGTAGGGTTTAAGAAGATCTATATACTGATTCTATCAGTTTGACCTTGGATGGCGTCGTCAAGGTCAGGTCAAGGTCACATTGACTTTTTTAAATGACACCCCCTACATTTGATTGCATATTCTTATAGCTTAATTCAAGAGCTTTCCAAAACACTATAATAATGTTCATTTTTATTAAGTACTTTGCGAGTTATGAGGGTTGAAATAATTTCTTAATTTTACATAAACCATAAAATATCTAGTAAACCATTCATTTTTCGATTATCTTACCTTCATACTTTTATGTACAAATTAATGAGAGGAATCAATTGGTGTAAAGAAAACACATAGTTGTTTCTAAGAAAAAATATGTAATTTGCAATTAACAATTCCATATTTTTTCTTAAAAACAACTGTATGTTTTCTTTACACCAATTGATTCCTTTCATTATTTTGTACATAAAAGTATGAAGGTAAGATAATCGAAAAATGAATGGTTTACTAGATATTTTATGGTTTATGTAAAATTAAGAAATTATTTCAACCCTCATAACTCGCAAAGTACTTAATAAAAATGAACATTATTATAGTGTTTTGGAAAGCTCTTGAATTAAGCTATAAGAATATGCAATCAAATGTAGGGGGTGTCATTTAAAAAAGTCAATGTGACCTTGACCTGACCTTGACGACGCCATCCAAGGTCAAACTGATAGAATCAGTATATAGATCTTCTTAAACCCTACAACTTTTGTTGGAAACACTTTTCTGTAAAACGTATATTTTCCGAGATATTTAGGGGTTTCCACACTTTTGGTAGACCCTGTATATATATATATATATATATATATATATATATATATATTTAATGCAAGTAGATTTATCCTTCTTTTCTCCCTAGCGTGTTTCCTCCAAAGTGTCTAATAGTTTCTCATCTTCCATGAGAATATATATATATATATATATATATATATATATATATATATCGAGCGAAATTTAATCGCGGACGCATAAGATGGCGGCAAGTCATAGACGGTTCTCGGCATTAACCTATTCTCGCAAGATCCTTTACAAGTTCGTTAGCAAAAACTCTGAATTTCGTCGAAAAATCTCTTTATAGAATCGAGAGATAGATGTGGATTTAAGATGCACTCACCTCCTCGTGCTCTTTGTGGAATCGCTCTTTCTTACGTAGCGCCTCTTGAACTTTCAGCTGAAAAATGCAAGGGAATAGAAGCGTTCTTAAGTTTCGTTTAAAAAGGTTTTATGCGGGACTTTCTCGCGAGTGACTTCGAACATTCCGATTGAGTTCAAGGATCATGATGCATAGTATATAAGAGCAAGCCGGCCTTTCGCTCGTAAGATTTCTATCACTAATGCAAATTATTATTGTTATTCGTTTTATCTCTATCTTTGCTTAATTATTTTCGAAATTATCCAATATTTAAGAAAATAACGTACAAACAATATTTATACGAAATTAAAATTAAAATTATTTTCTTAGGGACATGTAAGTGATTCTAAATATTATTTTAGAAAATATAGATAAAATGGAATTTACTCTGTGTATGGTTTCTTCGAAGCTGTTTGGTTGTCCGCCATTCATCTGTAAATATCTCAGTCGATCGTAATCTCTAGGATCCACCATCGAACGAAGAATCGTGTGTCCCATATCGGGTCCGAGACCTAAGCCACTTTGCAGAACGCTGTCAGGAGTATCTACCTGTATAAACAAAATAGAGCACAGATGTGATTACTGTGGCAATTTATTAGAAACGAATTGAAATCTACACACACTGCCAAAGAGTATATATTACATTAGCTATATAAAAAAAACGTATTCCATTAGCTGCGTCCGACTTTTTATATCATCTGCTATGCTACAGGGGATAAAAGATAGAAATAAGGTACGAGTGTAATACTCGTTACGCATTTGATTTCAATAGATGTAAAAACAAATGAAATATATATATAAACTAGTGGCATAAATAAAAACATGTTTACATAAAGAATTATATTACGCATCATCAAAGGAGTTTTTTTATATTTGAAAAATTTAAAGTCGCATCGCAGTATCTTACTCTTTTTCTTTGAAGCTTTTGCAGTATTTTCTAGCTTCTTCTATAATACAGGCCTGCAAAAAAGGAGGTCAACATTTTTTTTAAAGATGCAATAGTGATTTTTTTAAAGATGCAATAGTAATTTTGTGCGCTGAATCCGAATCTGGTCGCCGAATTTGCGTAGCACGTCAGATTTTTGAGTTATTTGTAGTTGAATAGCCCAAAAATCGCTATTTTGGCCAATTTCATGAATTTATTGTGAGTAAATCAAATTTTTTTAAATATTTCTGTCAATGGTATCGTATAGTGCTCACTTTCATCTTTCGAATCCACTTTCGATTACCGCTGCACGATTTTTTTTCGCTCAGATATATAAGTTGTAAGACTGGTCATGCATAGGGATTTAATAAGCCATTCTAAATCAACCGTGTCACCTCTCTATCTCACTACGAATCAAAATTACGATAAAAATATACATTTTTAAATACCTTCTGTCACCTTTTGAAATTAAAAATAGCGCATCCAATATGGCGAATAGAGAATCACAATAAAAAAGCATAAAATTTAGAAAAATTTATCAAAATGTATAACAACTGTATTAGACATTTCTTTACAATACTTTTTTGGCCAACCGAATCTGGCATATGTCAATCTTTTTAAATTTCAAGATCATGGATCTACCATATTAACGTCTATATAAATTTTCTTTAACGTAAATTTTCTTACAACGTTATACTTATATATCTCAGCGAAAAAAAATCGTGCGGCGGTAATCGAAAGTGAATATGAAAGGCGAAAGTGAGTATTATACGATGCCATTGGCAAAAATATTTCAAAAAATTTGGTTTCCCCGCAATAAATTCATGAAATTAACCAAAATAGCGATTTTTGAGCTATTCAATTACAAATTACTTAAAAACGTGACGTGCTACGCAAATTCGGCGTTTCAGCCAGATTCAGCGCACAAAATTACGCCGGAACTATTGCATCTTGAAAAACAAAAACCTCGCAGGCCTGTGTAATGTAACATTACAACAAATTACTTTCACAGAATTCAATTTATGTGAACGTAAAATAATGAGACCCAGGTAGCAATAGCCGCGACATCGATTACAAACAACGCAATAATTTATTACAATCGTCGTACAAATCCGCTTTCGCGGGAACACATTTTTGCATGAAGGTGTAGCGTCCCCTTTCATAGAGCGTCTCCTATTCTATAGGATGTCGAGCTCCTTAAAAGCGGCTGCCATTTATTCTCGCGACGTTTCTGCCGCTAATGGGCTCGTGCATAAGATATTCAGGACGCGGCAAGGGTCGCCATGGAGATCGTCAATTTCTCGTTCTTCGAGTTTTGCGAGGGTGAGAAAGAGAGAGAGAGCGGAGAATACACTCCGACTCGGTGTATTTCGGAAAAACGTAGCGCGAGTTTCTAATCGTACGGGTAAGAACGGGCTGCATTGCAAGCACTGCGTTAGTCGAATGATTAAGATAGAAGCCCGAGAGTTTCGTTCCCGCGGTAACTTCAGACAAAGCCTCCGAAGTATTTACAAAGAACCGTCTCTTCTACGAGATTAGCCTGAGTAAGGAAATTCATCTCCCTTTCCTTACTATTTTAAGCGCGATGTCGTCGTTGTCGTCGTTTTACAGCGAGCTATCGTTCGAGAAATGTTGACGACGAAAATTATTACGTCGACACTCTGTGAATGCGGCCTGTAGAGATTATTTCGCATTGTCTTTAAAGTATTGTTATACTAGAGTATTGAAATACTAGAGAGATAACCGAAAAAGGTTTCCCTGTAGCATCGAATTTATCGCTCAAAGTGTCAATATATATATTCATTATCGATAAATAGTTAAATTTAAACATGTTCCAAATGCATTGCAAAGTGTCGTTAAAAATCCCATCACAAAGAATATTAAATAATAACGTTCGAATATTCAAAAAATCATAATGTTAATTTAATAGAAATAGAATTCATAATTGAAATTATTTTTTAATTGGGATAAAATTCATAGGTTTATTTTGTATTACGTCTTTGAATTCTTTATAGCTCTTAAATATATATATATATATATATATATATATATATATATATATCATCGATTTAAGAAAATAAACAACAATATTAATGTGCTGATAAGTAAATATGAAAAACAAATGCATGTAAAATGACTTTTCTACTTTATATATCTCGTTAGAAATTAACATGTTATTATCGATTTTTAAAGAAAATAGCTGAAGTCGTGATTAAAGTATAGTGAATGATAAAAGAATGAATGGAACATTGAAAATATAAGTTTAGCCGTACACTTAAGGATATTTTGTATATACAATCCCAGCAAAAAGTAGCTGAAAATCGACAATATTGACGAATATCACTTTTGGTGTATTTTGAGTATGAGAAATTGCGTGGAATATTACAATTTGATCTTAGCTACAGCGCAGAGATGTATTTTTTTAATATTTATTGCGTTTTTACTGAAATATTCCGAATTTTATCAAAATTATTAACTTTTGGCAGAAAATTTCGCTTTATGACAGATACATGGCTAACTTTATTGAATCATATTTAATATCTTCTTAACCAGTTAGTACTTGTATAATATTATTTGACCAAATATTTCTCTGTATCTAAATTTTTGCAGATTTTAAACAAATTCTGAACATTATTTTCATGTGTTTTTGTCATTTGAATCGACGTGGTTATACTTTTCCATAAGAACACATGTTAATTCGCTGCAAATTAAAATTCTTATAACTTGTGAACGCTTTAGTGAATCGAAAAATTGTACCGAAGATTCTAAGCATATGTAAGGACATTCTGTACAATATTCATTAAATTCTCAATATTTTGAAAACAGATACAAAACATCCTTAAAAAAATCGTATATTAAAAATTTATTTATTAAAAAAATTTAACTAATATTCGAATAATTTAAAATTTGACTTGGGTCAGTGATATTTTCGTACAGATCGCTAAACATTTACAGATTTGTTCACTGAATATCACGAATACAGGTCTGAATCGGAATGATTAACTTTTGGCAGAGAATTTCCCCTTGTGACAGATACATGGCTAACTTCATTGAATCATATTTAATATCTTCTTAACCAGTTAGTACTCATATAATATTATTTGACCAAATATTTCATCTGTATCCTAAACTTTTGCAAATTTTAAACAAATTCTGAATATTATTCCCCTGTGTTTTTGTCATTTGAATTGTGATTATACGTTTCCCATAAGAACACATGTTAATTCGGTGCAAATTAAAATCCTTATAACTTGTGAACGCTTTAATGAATCGATTTAAAAATTGTACCGAAGATTCTAGACATATGTAAGGACAATTCTGTACAATTTTCATTAAATTCTCAATATTTTGAAAATAGGTACAAAACATAATCGAGTTAGTACAGCACTTTTACTAAACTCCCCGAATTAAGAAGTGTCGCATCATGAAGAAATATCGATTCATCGCTCGGTAATCTCGATGCCTAAGGAAGAAAAAGCCGTGTGTCTGTAGACAACGCCGGGACGATTACCTTGCGGTGCGCGATTTAATTAAACCACGTGGTATTTATGTTAAACGGATTAGAACCGTTTGTTTGAGCTCGCAGACTGAGCTTCCTCCACGGTCGTGGCTGTAGCATCCACTAAGCCTGAATAATACCTAGAGACAAGGCTGAGAATTTACGTTGCTTCCTGTTTACCAGCACGATGTTGACTTTTTCTCCTTCAACGGACGGACGAGAAGCGGAATAACCAAAGAAATCCCCAAACGTCCGGGGATGCATTTTAAACGCATCCCTTATCCGCGAACCTCTTGCGGTAGTCCATGTAATCTTCTCTGATACGACGACTTTATTGCGGATTCTTGCCTCTTATAATATATAATATAAAAGCATAATACGTATTATATCGCGCTTATGTCTCTTTATGACGATTATATCATATCTGACATCGTTGCATTATCCTTCCCTCCCCTCTCTCTCTTTCTTTCTTTCTATTAAATAAATTTATTTTTTTGTTTACTACATTTAGTTTTATTCCAGTATTATTTTTGCTAGTTAACAATAATATAATAATAATATAATATTTGTAACGGAATTTAAAAATAAGATGATTAAAAATTTGTGTAATATTGTTTTAATATTAAAAATATTAATGCGATATCTCGATTTAAAAAATATCCGACAAATTCCTATGCTAATCACGCGCACAACAAATACTTTACGCAACGATGAGGATCCCACCGGGCTCGAATTCCTGAATCTCCATCGCGAGTTAAGACAATGGAACGCGCGACATGTACAGGTACAAATAGCAGTCGCTCCAAGAAACAATTTCACCCATTTATCTACCGCGAAATCGACATCTCGGTAATGCATCTCGTCTCGAAATAAATGTTGCGATCGCGAGTACGCGCGCATCTTCGTACGCAGCGATTTCCATCAGTTAGCGTCCGGGCCGACGAGGATTTGCCGACCCCGTCTTTTCCGGGATGACGCGGTCTTCTCTCGATCGGGAGGACGCGAAAGATTAAGCAATCGCTCTCCTTCATCCGTTACGTAAATCACAATAAACCCGTCGTAGTCTGCGCATAGTCCGGGATAAATGGGACGAGGTACGTATCGAAGATTCGCTGACTTATGAGCGTATCCGAGAGGGTGGCCCGTTCAAATGAAGCGCGTGATCAAATGAAGAGAAAATCTGAAGGTAGTTCAACAGACAAGCAAAGATCTATATATATATTTATTATTATTATTATTATTAATATTATTATTATTATTATTATTATTATTTATTTTTATTATTATTATTATTATTATTATTATATATTTATTATTATTATATATTATTTATTCTTAATTTATTATATATTATTTATTATTAAATCTGAAGGTAGTTGAACAGACAAGCAAAGATCTATATACAGGGTGTCCCAAAACACATATTCAATCTTTCAAAGAAAGATTCCTGGGATCATCTGAAGACGATTTTTTTTCAACGAAAATGTCGAGGCACTAATACTTTTCGAATTATAAGTGATTGAAAATAAGGGGTTTTTCGTAAACTAAGCTTTATAGAAATAAAATATTAACAAAACCACATTCTTCGATTAATTTTAAATAGAGTTTATTTTAGTTGAGTTTTAATTTAAGGCTTAATTGCAAAGATATATGATAACAAAAATTGGAAACATGCAAAAAATGATGGGCTTCATTGACATTTTCGCTGAGGAAAAATCGTCTCCAAATGATCGGAATCTGTCTTTGAAAGATTGATTATGAGTTTTGGGACACCCTGTATATTTATTATTATTATTATTATCATTATTATTATTATTATTATTATTATTATTATTATTATATATTTATTATTATTATATATTATTTATTATTAAGGTTAAACGGTTAACTGGCCACCTGGCAAACTCTTCTTATAGGCTCGGTTTATGAGCGCTCTCGGTCCATCGCGTCGACCGTACCCCGCCCACCGGTTAATTTATCCTGGCATTGTTATTGCTTCGACACGATCCGATGGAAAGAGAGAAGGAGAGGAGGGAAAGGAGGAGAAGGTGGGCCCGAACACATCGGACCGAGATAGATACGCTGCCTTGTAGAGTCGTGACAAACGCAATTAAGCATCTCATGACTTCCTGCACCGAGAAACCTGTAATCTGGTCATCTTCGCAGCCGACTATGTGAAGACTCCTGCCGGAACGCCCCGCAGCACGGGATCATCGTAACGGGCCGCCGGCAGTTGCACGGAATGCAACCTTCGTAAACCGCATCGTTCTTGCGCAGCGGCAGTAATCGTCTCGTCCGCCGGGATGGGGTAGACTTTAATCGGATCGTCGTCTCCCCTGTGCGACTCCTATCGGGGTGAATTGATTTACGAACACGGCCGATTCGGAAGCTAACAGCATCGGCGACGTTAAACTGCCGTGAGATTTGTTTTCCGGTAATAATGTTCGACGTGACAAACTAAACCGAGGATATTCGTGCGAGATATTACGGAAGTGATAGCCCGAAATCCGTAACACATTTACTTACATGCACTGAGAAAAATCGTTTGATTGTATCAAGACGTATATGATTGAAGGCATTTTGGTTAAATCAAACAAGAATTTCTAGTTAGCGTGATAAGACTCGATTTTTTATAATTACACAGTAAAAAATTTAGTGTTAAATTTAACATATTTCACGTGTCCCAATTTATCCACTCTAATTTTAATGTTAATTTAACAGAAGGCAAGTATGTAAATAAATAACACAAGTAATATGTTTAAAAATTAACACAAAAGTGTAACACTTCAACTTTATCTCGAAATAAAGTTTATATTAAATTAACATATTTATAATGTTAAATTTAATTAAAAGAAAATCTTATTCTTACATTTTTATGATCAATAACAGAAGAAATATGTGGATTTAACATATGGAAACTGTTATAGAGAGAAAAATAACACAACTTATCTGTTCATTTTAACATATAACATATTTCATCAAAAATTCGCTCATTTACATATTAATTGTATTGTTTTAACTCTTAGAAACGATGAATATTAACTCAACGCAGAAATGTCAAAATAACGCAATGATAATATGTAACATTAACATAAAAGTATGTTAAAAATTTAACACAAAAATTTTTACACGAGAAAATTTTAACAGAAATACAAAATGTTTTTTACTGTGTAAGGATTTGGTTGGTATTTTCTGGTTGAATCTATAAAATTTCTTGTTACATTAATTTTTTTGCTCACTCTCTTAACTTAACTCGTATTCAATATTTGCCATGAAAAGTATATAAAGAATTAGTATTAACATTAAATCCAAAGTATATTTTTTTTCTCTTACGAGCAGTAGTTCCAGAAAGAGGACGCTAGCTCTCTGTTTGTGTGTTTGAGCTACATCCTCTTCTTGCATCACTGTTTATCAGTTTAATTTCTAACAAACTGAATTTAAAATAATTTATTCCATAATCTGGATTAAATTTATCCAATAATCTTTGGAATTCAGAATATTAAACAGACTTTTGAGATTAGATGGAAAAAATTTTAGACGACTCGGTGCTGGCGAGTTTAGTATTATTAATCAGAAAATTTGGTAAATTTAACAGGAAGAAATTAATCAGATTCATCTGGTAATTCCTACAAGAATTCTGGTTCGTCCATTTTCCAACAGATATACTGGTTGAATCTACCAGAATTCTAATTAATGCAACCAGATTTTTTTCTCAGTGTGGCTAATTAACATAAATCAATTTAAATATAATGTATATTGAATTTGATTTGAAAAAGAAGTACATTTTAAAATAGAAGAAATAGAAGAAATACATTTTAAAATAAATTTTGAGCGATTTTATCGTTCTAATATTTTTCGACTCAATATGCCTCTGAAAATGGCAAGTATTGAAATCGATTCTTCGAGACTACGTGACACTATTTCCTCGCGAAACATGAAAAAGATAAACACGTGCCGCTCTTATTTTTTCTCAGTTACATTTATACGCCAACGACGTCTCCGATCGCTAACGTCAATTTTCCCAATGGCCGGAAGGTCGATGCAATTTCATTCCGTTTAACTGGCGCTATTATTTCCGTGACCGGAATGTACATACCGTCGTCGCTCGATTGTCAAAGCACCGACTACGAGATCAGAGATGTGTCCTCTACGATGATCCAATATTTACTCGAATCGTTCACGACTCGTCATACCGATATAACAATGTTACCCTCGATATACCTTCGATCGATGTGTCAATTCGGCACGCGGCGGATACATTTGCCAATTCATTCGCGATTCATCGCCCGCGAGAAAAGCTGGCGGTGCCACGTTTTACGTTTCAATCACTCCGATAATAGCCAAACCGTCTAGCGGTGGTGCCCGCCGTGGTTACGACGTGTCCGAAGTCACTTCGTCTCGTCGATAAACAGCGACCACCGACGGCCACCACAACGTATCCGTTCAACGGTTCCTCGCCTCTTCGCTTCGTGTATACAGGGTGGCCTCGAACGTTCCAGCCGGACTTTGAGATCTTATAAGAAATTTAATTCTGAACAAAAAATTTCTTATAAACATGGGTCGAAAAATGCTTCCTTAAGAAGTTATCGCTCAAAAACCTCTGATGAAGGAAAAGCAAAAGGTGAAAAGAAAATGAAATAGAAAGAAAATGAAACTAAATAAATTTCTTGAAAAAAACGATAAAAATAAAAAATAAAAATCTTTTTCTTTTATGAAAATAAAATAATTTTTTTTTAACTAATATTTTAGTAATAGCACGTAATAGTAGAAAATGAATGAAGACGTTTTTCAAGAAATTTATTTAGTTTCATTTTCTTTTTATTTCATTTTCTTTTCACCATATGCTCTTCCTTCATCAGAGGTTTTTGAGCGATAACTTCTTAAGGAAGCATTTTTCGATCCATGTTTATGGGAAATTTTTTGTTCAGAATTAAATTTCCTATAAGATCTCAAAGTCTGGCTGGAAGCCAGTTCGGGGCCACCCTGTATATATGTGCAGAAGTTGTGTAGACCGTTACCAACCTCGACTTCGTCCCGCGTTACACTGCCACTCGCTCTTACCTAAGTGCCGTGATTACGCCCGTGACCGGAATCGAGACTTTGCCCACTGCATTGCATCGTATTGCCCGAGTACAGAGTTGGAACTGCTTCAGCGGAATTTCAAACAGTAGCGGATCTCTTTCGCGGGGCATGTCTGTTTATCGAGGCGGCAGTCGCCATTAGAATTGAAACTATAGGTGGAGAAAACTATCGTGGGTAGTTTTGTGACGTGGGATAAAAATCTCCTGTCCGAAACGTTAGAATTCTCAGATGCTGATGTCTTGAATGGTTAGGTGTCTTTATTGCATCGTGACTAAATAAAATTAATAAAAAACGATAGCACACCGTTCCACATTTGTTTAAATTAAATAATAAAGGATTGTTGAAAAAAATGTAGTCGACCAAACTAGCCAGAAATTTAGTTTATTATTACGACGTTTAAATAATAAAATTAAATAATAAATTAAATATAAAATGTACTTATGATATGATAAATATGGATTTTATTAATAGTTGAAATTTACAAAGATTTACTAATATTATACTAATAAGATTTACTAATATTATTAATTGCATCAGTCAATTTTTAGTTAATTGAAGTATTATAATTATATAATTGAGATTAATTTTTTTACCGGAATTCGAGGATATACAGGGTGTCAAAACAATCTCTTCCAAAAAAGCTCTAGTTTACCTCAAGAGCTTTTCAAAACACTATACTAAAATATTTTTTCATCGAGTACTTTTGGAGTTATGAAGCTTGAAATAATCTCTTAATTTCACATAAACCTTAAAATATCTAGTAAAACATTCATTTTTCGATTACCTTACTTTAATACTTTTATGTACAAAATAATGGGAGGAATCAATTGGTGTAAAAGAAAACACATAATTGTTTCGAAGAAAAAATATGTAATTTATAATTACATTTTTTTCAATTACTTTTTTATAGTTTATTAAAAATTAAGAGATTATTTTAAGCCTCATAACTCGAAAAATACTTTATTGTAGTGTTTTGAAAAGCTTTCGAGGTAAGCTACAAGAGCTTTTTTTGGGAGAAGATTGTCCTGTATATATACCTTGTATATATACATATATATATGTATTAAGCAAAACTGAAAATTTTAAAAGGCCAATCTGCCAGTAATTGCAGCAACTGCTATACTCATTGGAATTCTTATAATAATAATCGATCCTGTTTCGTATGACAAATAGATGTATTGTATGTAAAAGATCGTATCTCAAATGGGTTAATATTAATACGTATGAAAGGGAATAGTAGATTAATTTATTAAATTAGCTTCTAAAGCTAGATGATATTGCATATTAATACACTTTATGTAATTATTTCGGTTATCGGTAGTTGTTTTAATTGAACGCATATGCATGTTCATTATTCATAACTCTGAGAATGATGTTATATGCGCGTAGAGCTTTGTAGTTCAATTTAGTAGTAACCTTATTCACATATTCCATGTCCTCGGGCGATCCAAGAGAACCCCGGAAGCAAATAGATGAGCAAATTACCAGGTCCATGGAATCACAAGATTTGCAATGTATTCGATGCAATATAATTTATTAATAGATCTCCAGTACACACAAATCTTAATCAGGATATAAAAAATTTCAGCCGAAAATTCAATCCGTTTTTTTCCGAAATAATTTTATTCTTCTATTTCCGAAAATGTGAACTCAATAGCTTGGGAATTCCCTATCCACACTGAGAAAAAAATCTGGTTGCATTAATTAGAATTCTTGTAAGAATTACCAGATGAATCCGATTAATTTCTTCCTGTTAAATTTTCTGATTAATAATACTAAACTCGCCAGCACCAAGTCGTCTAAAATTTTTTCCATCTAATCTCAAAAGTCTGTTTAATATTCTGAATTCCAACAAGATTATTGGATAAATTCAATCCAGATTATCGAATAAATTATTTTAAATTCAGTTTGTTAGAAATTAAACAGTGATGCAAGAAGAGGATGCAGCTCAAACACACACAATCAGAGAGCTAGCGTCCTCTTTCTGGCACTACTGCTCGTAAGAGAAAAAAAAATATACTTTGGATTTAATGTTAATACTAGTTCTTTATACACATTTCATGGCAAATATTGAATACGAGTTAAGTTAAGAGAGTAAGCAAAGAAATTAATATAACAAGAAATTTTATAGATCCAACCAGAAAATACTAACCAAATCCTTATAGTAAAATCTATTAAACGTTCTAGTTATAAAAAATCGAGTCTTATCACGATCAAGAAATTCTTGTTTGATTTAATCAAAATGCCTTCAATCATATACGTCTTGTTGGTACAATCAAACAATTTTTCTTAGTGTGGCAAATTCTTTTTTTAAATAGATTTTGTTTATTTGTGTCGAATAATATTTAAAAAAAAATATATCTCTCTCTTTCTCTCCAACAAATATTAGATTGCGTATAATATCGCATATAACACGTGTCAGAAGATAAATGGAGCTTGCGGGAACCGCGCGGTAGTGAATCTTGAACAAGATTTGCGAACGAAATAGCGGCACGAAATTATCTGCGGCGCATCGCGAAATGTACGATGCGTAGTATCTATAAATCTGTAACTATTCGATAACTATTCAATCTCGTAGCATTACCGCCACATGAAATATATACCGTGAATCTAAATATACGCTTATGATAATATGCGCTGATAAAGTATCGCTCTTCAATGTATAAACGGGAGCAACATATCGATCCTATATTCCACGGTATGGAATTACTTTGGTATTTTCGGTCACAAGCGTAATCATAATACTTGAAGAAAACTATGTTAGAACGATGGAAAGCTGCGGTTATCTCGAAAAGTGGCGTCGGCTGTAATAATATCATTTTGCACATAGGAAAGGCGGTAAGAGGAGCTTGCGAGTAACTATATGGTTCTAGAGTGCCACGGAAGTTGGCTATTTATGAGCTAGTCAGCGCAGAGAAACTTGTTGTGAAACTCGGCAAACTCGCCATGTAAATAGTTACGATGACATAGATGCAAAGATTTTTGAACGATACGGATCAATATATAAAGAAAGATTTTTTCTTCACAAGGGTATAAATAATGTAATAGAGTATAATATGAAATGCCAAAAAGTTGAAACATGATGTATTGCAGAGACACAATACTTTCACAAATTCACAATTATATTTACTTTCTAACAAAATGCGATGATACGGTCTCGGTTATCATTTGAAAGAACGGTATCTTGTACGAGCACTTTACAATATTAGTTTCGTGTGATAAACTTTCCCAAAGTAGGTCTTGTAACGCATGAGACATATCTGTGTCTTGAAACTCAAAAGAGTAGTATCATACACTTGATTGCACGCCATTTATTCTATTTATTTTAAAATGGGATATTTTAGTTCTTTAAATAAATATATAGTTTTTTAAAGTTATAAAAATATGCACATATATATATCTTAAAATAATTCTAAACTTTCTTCAGATTTCGCTAAAAATATTTGTACAATAATTTTTATTTGTTCAAAATTATTAAAATATTTTTAGCGAAAACTGAAAAAATTTCAGAATTTTAAATCTCTTGTTAAAAGAGAATGTCGCGAATTATATGTATTAAGATATATGTATCTTAAAATAATTCTAAACTTTCTTCAGGTTTCGCTAAAAATATTTGTACAATAATTTTTATTTGTTCAAAATTATCATAAAAATATTTTTAGCGAAAACTGAAGAAATTTTAGAATTTTAAATCTCTTGTTAAAAGAGAATGTCGCGAATTATATATATTAAGATATGTATCTTAAAATAATTCTAAACTTTCTTCAGGTTTCGCTAAAAATATTTGTACAATAATTTTTATTTGTTCAAAATTATCATAAAAATATTTTTAGCGAAAACTGAAAAAATTTCAGAATTTTAAATCTCTTGTTAAAAGAGAATGTTGCGAATTATATATATTAAGATATATGTATCTTAAAATAGTTCTAAATTTTCTTCAGGTTTCGTTAAAAATATTTTTACGATAGTTTTTATTTGTTCAAAATTATCATAAAAATAAAAACTGAAGAAATTTCAGAATTTTAAATCTCTCGTTAAAAGAGAATGTCGCGAATTATATGTATTACGATATATATATCTTAAAATAATTCTAAACTTTCTTCAGGTTTCACTAAAAATATTTGTACGATAATTTTTATTTGTTCAGAATTATTAAAATATTTTTAGCGAAAACTGAAGAAATTTCAGAATTTTAAATCTCTTGTTAAAAGAGAATGTTGCGAATTATATATATTAAGATATATGTATCTTAAAATAGTTCTAAATTTTCTTCAGGTTTTCGTTAAAAATATTTTTACGATAGTTTTTATTTGTTCAAAATTATCATAAAAATAAAAACTGAAGAAATTTCAGAATTTTAAATCTCTCGTTAAAAGAGAATGTCGCGAATTATATGTATTACGATATATATATCTTAAAATAATTCTAAACTTTCTTCAGGTTTCACTAAAAATATTTGTACGATAATTTTTATTTGTTCAGAATTATTAAAATATTTTTAGCGAAAACTGAAGAAATTTCAGAATTTTAAATCTCTTGTTAAAAGAGAATGTCGCGAATTATATATATTAAGATATATGTATCTTAAAATAGTTCTAAATTTTCTTCAGGTTTTCGTTAAAAATATTTTTACGATCATTTTTATTTGTTCAAAATTATCATAAAAATAAAAACTAAAGAAATTTCAGAATTTTAAATCTCTCGTTAAAAGAAAATGTCACGAATTATATATATTAAGATATATGTATCTTAAAATAATTCTGAACTTTCTTCAGGTTTCACTAAAAATATTTTTACGATTTTCATTTCTTGTATTTCAAAATTATCGTAAAAATATTTTTAGCGAAAAAATTTCATTGAAGAAATTTAAATCTCTCGTTAAAAATCGCGAATTTGACATAATTGAATGAGGCACTGTAATAAGAAATAACAGCACGTTGATTAACTGACGCAAGTGAAATTTCCGACATGTTCGTGTAAACTTTCTTGCCGATGCCTCACGAAAAGTAAAACGAAAGAAGCGATGTGTTGTACATACAACAGGCATCTTATGGCAGGTATAGCGAGTCTGGTATGCATCGTATTGCACGTAATGAAGGCATACCTATGGCAGGCGCGGTAGATGGGTAGATACGGGCAGATGATTCGTCGAAGCCCTCGCGTGCTTCGCTTGTGCCTGTTTAAGCGCAGAAACGGGTCCTGCGGGATTCGCTCGATTATTCGCTCATTTGAATCTTAATGTTGATATTTGCGAGAGAATGCGCGCCCATTTACCTTGACAAAGTATTCTTCGCAGCTCGGTGGGAATATGGCGAAAAGCGCACCAGCAACAACCTCGGTTTAATAACGATGTAAAGTATTATAATCGTGAGCGTGGGCTGTTGTATAAATAATAATAATCAAGTCTGAGGGTTCCCGGTAGCTTGAACATTATAATAAATTTTTAGGATAAATAGTTGCTCGTGTATGGTATGAAACACGTTAAAATGTGTGTAAGGAACATATCTTGACTGCAGATATTTAATCGACGTAATAAAAATACAAAATTTCGAAAAAGCACAGATCAACAAAGATACCTGCCATAAGTCTAAAATATTAAAAAAATTATTAAAATGTATACTTTTCATTTCTCTCTCTATCTCTCGCTTTCTTTTTCTGTTTCTCTCAACAAAGGAAAGATACAAAGCTAAGGTACTTATTGAATTGTAAGGATTGAATAAAAAATAAATCTTTTCTTTATTCAATTTCATGCGAAATTCTTTTTCCTTTTCCTTGCAAAATTTAATTTGTTCCCACCGGTTATTGTGCTAAGATTTTTAATTTAAACACTGAAATAACAAACGGAAATAAGGTGTAAAGTGAGAAAAGATTTGTCCGTGATGTGAATTTTACGAAAGCAGAGAACTCGCATTTAAAACATTGCCGGTTGACTGTCAGTAATTGTGAATAAGATAACGCTTGTAGAGCGAGGCAGTCTGGTGCATCAAACCGACTGCCTCGTCTAAAATTTAGTTAACGAGATAGGACGTTACGTCGTTGGCATCTAACGACAAGGTGAAACGAGTCCTGGTTATATCTCGGGCGTTATGAGGTGCGTCGAAACGACGACACCTGCAGTGAAAGCTTGAAACGGGTACACATGGAAACAAAAATAAAAACAGTAATGGACATTCACATTCCACTCGTTTTCATTTTCATAAAAAAACAAGCTGGAAAATACGCATATGTTAACTGCCATATGTTGCTATCTGAACCAGTGGTTAACATCTTCTCTTTAATTTCATCTGTCGAATATACAAACTTGCGAGCGCATAATTTTTATCATTAACATCATGGTACGACAATAATTTTATATCGAATATTATTATAAATAATAATAGAAAAAAAGAAATATTCATGAACAAATATTCTCGTCGCTCGAGTTTTGAGCATCGCTGATTTAACGCACGGATATGAATGCGATGAAAATCTTTGAAACTAAACTGGAACATTTTTTGCGCAGAATGTTTGAATTTTAACACAGCAGTACTTGCACAAATAAATACATGTTCCTTATTTATGTTCTTACAAATTGCTCATTGAAAAAATATCACGGAAAATATATTTTGCAAAATAAATTTATCATTTTTTACAAAAAATTGTGCATTTTTTAGCAAGTAAAAAAAGATTGTTCAAATTATGCAAAACGTAACTTTTTTATAAGAAGATGTTTAAATAAATACACAGTCTCTCATACATGTGTTACAATGTATATGTATGTATAATAAATTAGAAATAATGTATATATATTCCCTCTCATGTATATAATTATTCCAAATCTTTTCTTTTTTCTCTTTCTTTCTTTTTTATATACAAAAATTTGTAATTATTTTTATAGAAATTTAATTAAATTTGAAAAAATCAAATATATCTTTAATACAATTAAAAAAATAATATTAAGATATTATCATGTTCTAAACATACGAAAATATTGTAAAAATGACAAATTTTTGATTGCACTCCAATATTGTGGAATAATAATGTAATATTAAATTGCCTTCTAAATCAAATTTTATAAGAACATGTTTAAATAAATACACAGTCTCTCATACATGTGTTACAATGTATATATATATATATATATATATATATATATATATAAGTTAGAAATAATGTATATATATTTCTTCTTATGTAATAATTATTCCAAATCTTTTCCTTTTTTTCTTTCTTTCTTTTTTTTATACAAAAATTTGTAATTATTTTTATAGGAATTTAATTAAATTTGAAAAAATCAGATATATCTTTAATACAATTAAAAAAATAATAATAAGATATTATCATGTTCTAAACATACGAAAATATTGTAAAAATGACAAATTTTTGATTGCACTCCAATATTGTGGAATAATAATGTAATATTAAATTGCCTTCTAATCAAATTTAAAAGATATCGATGTTAAAACTCTAAAGATACTAAAAGATATGAATTTTTTAGTACAAAGGAAACTCTTCCTTATCACATATATAATTTTACGGATATATATTTTACCCGTATTTTACGGATATCTTATTAAATTTATAATTATCTTATTAAATTTCTAATTGCAATCGTGTTTCAAATTCTCATAAGAACTAAAAGTATCATTTCGATATGCATAATTTATATCGTCTTCCAAAGATAGTTTTACTTCACGTCTTTCGCGATACGTTCATGTTCCTCCCTCTGAAGGATAGCGGTTAAGGAAAGAAGGGGAGGAAAAGGGGAGTATCAAGGGAAACGCATCATTCGTTGCAAGTAATACGGCGAGGTCGCAAAGAGAGCCATCGTCAAAATGTTTTACGCGGCGCAGAAGGTGTACATCATAGATGTGTGCCGCATGCTGATCATATTTCATGCAAATTTTTCACCCTCGCGCTCTCTTCGGCAGGTAATTTCGGAAAGCAGTCAGAGTATACCCACCACCCTCCTCCCGCTCGTGTTTGCGAGGACTTACTGCGAGTGCAGAAGCTCGAGGAGACTCGCCTGCCTAATTATGGAGGGGATGGAGAGGTTATTTCGTTTGCCGCCGACGCACGAAACACGGAAATTTTCTCACCACGTAAGTGAAAACGCAATTTCCACGGTTGTATTCGCCCCGTCGGTCTCGTCTGCCGGTCCCTCTTCGCCGACCGCGATTTAATTTAATGATAATGAGAGAGCACCCCGTAGTTTATTCCGATTTCATTGCGTGTGAAATATGGCCATCCTTTTGTTGCCCTGATGTTTTCCGTGAAAATTCATTGGCATCGATTGGATCGACTTACGCCACTTGTAAAATCGATGTTACGAAATTATCCTCGAACAATACTATAACAATTGACTGTCGATTTAATTAAATTTCAATTTAATTAATTTCCGATCATTTAAATAGGTGAGTTTTTATTTCACAAATTTTTGCTCTGTTGAGTAATTTGCGACGTCGAATAACACAAATGTATTACTCTCCATACATTTGTATTGATAAATATGTGTAAAAAGATAATTTTAAGAATAATTCTTGTACATAAGAATTATTCCTTGTTTTAATTACAATTTTAAAAAAAAGGAAATTGCAATATTTGTGACTATTTTCTATTGGAGATTCGATATATGATATCAAAAAAATAAACGCTAATCATTTTTTATCATGAGTGTAAAAAATTGATCAATATCTTATATATATTTTATAAATATATTTTATTTATTAAATATTATTAATTATATTATTATTTTAATTATATATTTATTAAATATATTTAATATATATATATTATAATTTCTAATATGTGGAACAAATTTCCACATATATTATTATTAATATGTTTGCTATAATAATACACGAAAAAAAGGAGAAATTTGAAATAAATGTATATAAAATCCACAAAAACATCGGCGCAATATTTTTCACCGTGCTAAATAAAAAATTAAGAGCTTATATTTCGATTAAAAAAAAAAAATGCAAATCCTATGCTAGTTTGGGCGATAACGGGGCGCGTTATCCGAGCATAAAGTCGTTTTTTAAGCTCAGTTATGTTTATGAATTGCGGACAAACAGCTTTAATCCAGGTAAAAACCTTCGATAAGCGGCTTTCTCGAAATATTCTTTTACATCGCCACCTCATACATCGTTTGCATACGTACATAATGTATGTATAAGCGCCAACGGCTGGTTTTACTCGTCCAAACGCAAATCGATATCATGCCAATTCTACGAGTGCATATGATCGACACGAAGGCATTCCAGCCTGTGCACGCGAATCGGTAATATATCATCGAATTGAACGCCGCCGAAATAATTTTCACGACGAGCATTTCTATTTCTTCACTGAGGAAAAAATTATCTTGAAATAAAAAAATTTTAGTTAATCCAAGAAAGCTATTTATTCGGTGGGTACTAATCACGTATTTACTAGTATTCAAAACGTCTTTGCTTAAGTTAAGTATTTATTTACATATGTTTAAAAAAATGTAATTTTTAATTAAATATTTTTATTTTAATTTTACAAGATATTTATTAAAATGCATTTTTTATTCCCAAAAATTTTAAATTTTTTAACTTTAAAAAGTAATATATTTAATTTAATAAATTATAGTATATATTTTACGAAAATAGTATTTAAATATAAAAAATATATAAATGAAAATAATGTACTTAATATAACATGCATATTTAATTAAAATTAAATACTTTTGCTTAAATGAAATAAACAATTCCTCGCATTTAGAGCAAAAGTTTCAAGAAAACAAATTTTTTCCCTCAGTGTTGTATTCGCTCGTAATAAGTCCAACGATTTGAAGAGAGCGACGGTACTCTTCGCGCAAGTTGAAGCTACGTGAGACGTCTCGTGATTCCACGAGCAATTTTGCAAAAAGCATCAACCGGCCGGACATCGCGTCGCTATTTATGCGGATCGTATGCGATTAAGGTTTAATCCTCGCGTGGAGAAAATGTTCGTGCCGGCTACGTCGCCGGATCGGAATGGTAATGGCGATCGTGCACCAGGAAGAGTAATATGAAATTTCGTTAGTACCGATA
Organism: Camponotus floridanus; assembly: GCF_003227725.1. Lineage (NCBI taxonomy): Eukaryota > Metazoa > Arthropoda > Insecta > Hymenoptera > Formicidae > Camponotus > Camponotus floridanus. Next base: position 558,072 of record NW_020229670.1, on the reverse strand, counting down.
AAAAGGAGCATTTACGTTCTGACCGAATAAGAATCCGTTGTTTTGGAATAACGTCCCGCGCGAAAGTCAATAAAATTGTCTACGCGGTTGAACGACGGATAGCATAATTGATGAGCAAAATTTGCGCCGGAATTTGGAACTTTTACGAAGTTGACGAATCTCAAAAGCTATCGCAATAACCGTCTCTTGTGACGTAAATATTCGTTTGAAAATGATATCGCATAAAACGAGGAACGTTCTCTAAATAAATTCTTCTCAGCCGTGCCGCTTCCAACTTTCGCCCGCTTTGTAAGTTGCAAAAACATTAAAATTCAACTGCATATAAAAAGGGACAGGTACTTTCCATTAAAATGTAGTTCACGGCGCACTAGGTTGAATTTCACGCTTCCAGTATACATAATACGTTATACTGTCCACAAAGAAAAACTCATTGTCGTAATCTGAAAAAATGCTCTCTACGAAAGTATAAGAGATAACTAGTTATCAAGTTAGCCTTTAACTGTAGATTGTTTTATAAATTAGACAATTTGCTCAGTAGAGATTTAAAGTATGGTAGATAATCATTTGTCTCTTTTTAATTCTTTCGTCATTTCAACTGTTACCTTTCATCACCGATATAGTTATTGTCGTAATTCGTATAATCTCACATTCACTTTAAGGATGTTTTGTACCTATTTTCAAAATATTGAGAATTTAATGAAAATTGTACAGAATGTCCTTACATATGTTTAGAATCTTCAGTACAATTTTTAAATCGATTCACTAAAGCGTTCACAAGTTATAAGGATTTTAATTTGCACCGAATTAACATGTGTTCTTATGGGAAATGTATAATTACGTCGATTTAAATGACAAAAACACATGGAAATAATATTCAGAATTTGTTTAAAATTTGCAAAAGTTTAGATACACAAAAAATATTTGATCAAATAATATTATACAAGTACTAACTGGTTAAAAAAATATTAAATATAATTCAATGAAGTTAGCCATGTATCTGTCACAAGGCGAAATTCTCTGCCAAAAGTTAATCATTTCGATTAAGGATGTTTTGTATTTATTTTCAAAATATTGAGAATTTAATGAAAATTGTATAGAATGTCCTTACATATGTTTAGAATCTTCAGTACAATTTTTAAATCGTTCAAGTTATAAGGATTTTAATTTGCACCGAATTAACATGTGTTCTTATGGGAAACATATAACCACGTCGATTCAAATGACAAAAACACATGAAAATAATATTCAGAATTTGTTTAAAATTTGCAAAAGTTTAGATACAGAGGAAATATTTGGTCAAATAATATTATACAAGTACTAACTGATTAAAAAGATATTAAATATAATTTAATGAAGTTAGCCATGTATCTGTCACAAGGCGAAATTCTCTGCCAAAAGTTAATCATTTCGATTAAGGATGTTTTGTATCTATTTTCAAAATACTGAGAATTTAATGAAAATTGTATAGAATGTCCTTACATATGTTTAGAATCTTCAGTACAATTTTTAAATCGATTCACTAAATCGTTCAAGTTATAAGGATTTTAATTTGCACCGAATTAACATGTGTTCTTATGGGAAACATATAACCACGTCGATTCAAATGACAAAAATACATGGAAATAATATTCCGAATTTGTTTAAAATTTGCAAAAGTTTAGATACAGAGGAAATATTTGGTCAAATAATATTATACAAGTACTAACTGGTTAAAAGGATATTAAATATAATTCAATAAAGTTAGCCATGTATCTGTCACAAGACGAAATTCTCTGCCAAAAGTTAATCATTTCGATTAAGGATGTTTTGTATTTATTTTCAAAATATTGAGAATTTAATGAAAATTGTATAGAATGTCCTTACATATGTTTAGAATCTTCAGTACAATTTTTAAATCGATTCACTAAATCGTTCAAGTTATAAGGATTTTAATTTGCACCGAATTAACATGTGTTCTTATGGGAAACATATAACCACGTCGATTCAAATGACAAAAATACATGGAAATAATATTCCGAATTTGTTTAAAATTTGCAAAAGTTTAGATACAGAGGAAATATTTGGTCAAATAATATTATATACTAATAATATTATATACTAATAATATTATACAAGTACTAACTGGTTAAAAGGATATTAAATATAATTCAATAAAGTTAGCCATGTATCTGTCACAAGACGAAATTCTCTGCCAAAAGTTAATCATTTCGATTAACAAAATTCGGAATATTTCAGCAAAAACGTAATGAATATTAAAAAATACTTCTCTGCGCTGTAGCTAAGATCAAATTATAATATTCCACACAATTTCTTACTCAAAATACACCAAAATGGATAATTCATCAATATTGATTTTCAGCTACTTTTTGCTGGGATTGTACATACAAAACATCCTTAATCTCTCTTATCATCCTTTTCATTTAAAATCAGAATACTTGTTGTTAGATCTTTTGTATATGTATAAAGTTAATAGCTCGCGCTACGTGCTTTAAATTTCGATGCACAATACATAATACTTGTATCATATATCATGTGAATATGTGAATGAGCTTTCGCGTTCAAAGGAGAGGAAATCCGTTAATCTCATAAGAGCGCGACAGATACCATATAAACCAGGAAACGCGCAAAGATTTAAGCTCGAGATAATACATAATGCGAAAACAATGCGACTTTGTTGCAAGACGTAACGAGAGTCCTCTTCTATCCCAGAAGCTGAATGTCGATGTTTCTTGCCTCCAATTAGTACTACAACTTTGAGAAAGTTTGCACGATATAATACAAGTTGCAAGATAAAGTCCCTCGTGATGACAAAACCGATGCATGTTGGAAATATTTGCTGGCGTAGTGCGTGTCTGTTGCAATTTAACTGTCGGCATTGCTCCTCACTATAGTTTAGAAGAGAACAAGTACTTAATTAAATAAGTTTCTTAAGCATATCGACAGATAATAAGAATATCAGGTTGCGCGATATCATATCGCGCGTGTTAATGTTTTTTTTGTAATATACATGGTCAATATTACTTTGTATAATATGGGTAAAACATATTTAAAAATTTATTCATATATTTAAAAAATTATACTGTTTTTTTTAAAGAAACATGTATATTTTTAAATTTTATGTAAATAAATTTTTATTACATTATAAAGTCATTAAATGTGTTTTACCTAAAATATAATGTATAAAATATTTTAAAAAATAATACATAATAAAACACTTGAAGCTTAAAACTCTGTAATTAAAATAAAATATTAAAATCTTTTTTTTCAATAAATATAGTGATATTTCAAGATTCCATATTTCTCTAGAGCTGCACTTAATTCTCCATATTTTCTCTCAAAATAAAATGATAGACTGACAACGTCGATGTACTCTGGGCATTATATATACGTGGACTATTATAATTTTAGAAAATATCTTTATATGAAATAATTTTATTAAATAGAGCCGAAAGGTAGATCTCTTCGGGAAATTCAATAGTGAAAAAAAATAGGTAAAATCATATGTCGCAAAATTTAAAAAAATTTTTGTCATTAAATATCTTAAATAGTAATTAACAAGTAAAAATTGTTTCTAAATAACTTTCTTCTATAGATAAGTCACATTCTGTTATCAATCGCACGTATCTTTATTTGATCATTATCTTCATTTCAAATATATGCATCAGAATACGAAGAAAATATTCGTTCGATTGAACAATCTATTTTTTACGAAGAAACTTTTATATATATATCCTCGCGATATAGAAAGTGCTTGTACGTCGGCGTTTGTAAAAGTAACTTCTGAACGAAGTTAACTTGAGAGATATTATAATCGCAAAGCACGCAATACTTATCAACCGAATGTATCAAGCGATATTGAGACACCTCAGGGCATCTTCAGACGCGAACGACCAAGCGTAAAAGAACTGATACCCTCTTCTTGCGAGTAAAAGAGACTTAAAACTCGTAAAAGGGATCGTTAAGATTAAGATAACGCCAATCCAAGTCGACGTTATTAAAGAAGAAATGTCAGCAAAAAGAGGAAAATTCACTATTAAAACGCTATGCAAAAGTAACGTGACAAGATAGAAAAAAAACTGAATAAACCAGGAGGGAAAAATGATGAAAAAAAGAGAGAAAAAAGGAAAAGATGGGAAGAAAGAGATGTTGCAGAATGTACATATGTACATGAAAAGTCTGCGTTCAAGTATCTGGAATAATTGAAGAGTCTGATGAGGATAGCACGACAGGGAGGAGCAGCGAGATGCGGGCAGGCGATGGACTTGAAGATAGGCAAGGACTTGAAAAGGATTCGTTCGAGGACCCATGCGTGCACTGATATCTTGTTTAATTAAGCGAATCTCCAAAGCGCGCGGCATCTTGTCGTGGTAAGAAGCTGACCCATTGTGAGGCTTCAAAGCCTCCAGTGACCGTTCCTCGCTACTGGAGAGCGAAGAGGAAGGTTCACTCTCCTCGTCCCTTCTCTTCCTTATTTCTACTCCGTTGTCCTTCGTCGACTAACAAACAGTGGCCATCGATCTCACGCGTACGTGTGCGTGCATACAGGAGGATATCCCAAAGCTCATAATCAATCTTTCAAAGACAGATTCCTTTCATCTGAAGACGATTTTTCCTCAATGAAAATGTCGAGGCACTAATAATTTTCGAATTATAAGTGATTGGAAATAAGGAGTTTTTCGTAAACTAAGCTTTGTAGAAATAAAATATTAACAAAATTACATTCTTCGATTAATTTTAAATAGAGTTTACTTTAGTTGAGTTTTAATTTAAGGCTTAATTGCAAAGATATATGATGACAAAAATCGGGAATATGCAAAAAATCATGGATTTCATCGACATTTTCACTGAGGGAAAATCGTCTCCAAATGATCCCAGGAATCTGTCTTTGAAAGATTGATTATGAATTTTGGGACACCCTGTATATATGTATATATTCAAAAAATATGTACATGCATATATTACAATTATAAATAAGACATAATGTTTAATTTCCAAAATTAATATTCTTAACTATTAAACTATTTTTTGTTAAAAAAATTATGATTAAATATTTTATTATTTACATTAATTATTTTTTACATATAATGTTTTTTTTATTTTTATTATTAAATATAAATAATCATCCTATTATAATTATAATTATACTTTTAATTTATAGTTCAATAATTTGTTTAAATATATCTTTATGAAAGTCGAATTATATTTTATCAATTTTTTTATTTTTAATAATAATTAGAGGATTATTAATTATCTTTCTTTATTTTATTAGATTAATCTCTAACGAATAGTTTAAATTGAAATTTAATATTTTCATAATAATCTTATTTTTAATTAATATAATCTTTTCTTATTATTTACTAAAATTTAATTCCTTCAATTTATTTATAAATATAAGTTTCATGAAAATTCTTTTATTTTTCATACAACAATTTTTTTAACATAACTTTTAATAATATTTCAAATAATATATGTATATATATATATATATATATATATATATACATATATATATATATATACATATATATATATATATATATATAGATTTTTGTATATATATATATATATCGATTTTTGTGTATCGTGTCAATTTGGGAATCGCGAGAAAAAGAGGCAGAAAAAAAGAGATAGAACACAAAAGTTTATCTGTGTAGATACATACGAACGAGAGTGCTAGCAAGACTAAAAATAAAGCACAAAAAAATATCATCGAGGAGCGATGTGTTCCGTTCTAATTACGTACCGTCACTGACTGCAGCACCGTTGCCGTAGCAGCAGCGACATTGCAGGACGAAATTAACGAAAGGCGTTAACGATTCGAAGCGGTTTGGGTCCACGAGTGTACCGCAGAGAACGAGGAAAACCTCAATTTCCGTTTGAAAAGCCGGAACACGTGAAAAGAAAACGACAATAAAAATAAAACTCCTCCCAGCAACGAGTGCAGAGATACAAGCTCATTTGTTTGCACGTTTTGCACAACGAATTGATCGCCATCGATATTATTATTATTTACTTCATCAATACTACTTCGCGCAATATTAGGGATATTAATATATTTCTAATATTATGACAGTTAATAAATAATTTGCATTGAGCGTATGTAATTAATAATAACAATCGCATCTAATTTCTTGACAAAAAAGTCAGTTTATGGAAACAAGAAGTAAAAATAAATTCAATTCTTTACATTTATTAATAAATTAGATTTATTAATATTATTAATAAGTTTATTCATAAATTCATAAATTAAATTTTTGTGTTTACTCATCTGTTCTTTATCGAATGTGTTTATTCATCTGCTCATTATGGAAATGCTTTCCTATCTCGCGTTATATAATAATATGCCCTAGAATATCGCTTTTATTATTTTCCGCATAAAATCGCCTCGCTTAAAACGTCATCTCGTGTACGAGGCGATGACGCTTAACGAGTTAATGTCGTCACGTCGAACGACGGACAATTTCTGCGGCTAATTAGCGTGTGACGTGGCACGAGAAAGATGACGTGAACGCGGTATAAGCCGTCTAGACTGGCTGAAACGAATCGATTGCACTTGAGAAAAAAGTCTCATCGTGTATGCGACGTCGCATGAACAGGATCGCGTGTGCATTCTGCGTGACTTCAATAAACCATTGGCTGGTTCGCATAATGCATACCAGAAAGGATTGACGCGCGTTTGAAGGCGTTAAGGCTCGAGGACAGACCGAGAGGAAACATCCCGGCGTTACCCAGCTCCGTAATTATTATCTCGCGAGCTAGATACATTTATTAATTGAAACGACCTGTCTGAGCATCGTCGACTCTCGTCTCGTTGCCGCGCGTCGATGCTCAGACAAGAAAATTGCGTGACATTGGAGCTTTCGTCGTCGCGAGGGAATAACAAGGAAAGGGAGAAAGGGGTAGGATGAAGAGAGGAGCTTTTTTGTGCGCGAAAGGGTGACGCCGAGCGAAAGTTCAAGGGACGACGAGGGTGGCCTGCTACATCGATCGCACCTGAAATATCCATCTCTCGTTGTCGCGACGCGGTCCCCCTCCCCGTCTCTCTTTTCCCTTCCGTCTCTCCCTGCAGGTCGGATGCATCGCGATGCGCGCCGAAAAGCACTGAGATCCTCTTAGCGCCCTTCGCGGCCTTCATAGCACACGTGCGCGCCTTACACGTGCGACACGCGTTTGTTTAAGCGTATTCTGCGCTGACGCGCTTCCAGCATGCGCCGGCTTTACACCAGCCCGACGACGTTCAATTGTCCCGGGAATTACTGAATGAATAAGTTACACGGCAAGTTTAACGCCCGGCTAAAAAGCCCCATCAAGTTTAATTAATTTCTCGCCAAGTCAGCTTCTTGTTGATCCTGCTTGAGGGAGTCCTTCGTAATGGCTTCTTTTCCCGAACTAGAAACGCGGCTTTCATGATAATTACTATGTATATTGTGTGCCGTAGAACGATATACGAGATGCTACGTATTAATTATAAAAAGAACCTTCGCAAAAATTTACGAAACAAGTTCCGATGCCTATTAATCGCTATGATGCCATGTCTATTAATCGCATAAAAGCAAAATAATGGAAGAATTAAACTTTTCTGTCTTAATGAAAATAAAGGATTTATACAGAGAGAATATAAGAATATAAGAGTTATTGGAATATAAGAATATAAGAGTTATTGGAATATAAGAGTTGAAAATCAAGAGTTGGAAATATTGAGATATAATGATTTTAAAATTACAGCAATTCTTTCCACGAAATTATCATATGACCAAAAATGCAAGCAATTAATATTAATATTAAAATTAATCCTTGAAGATCACGCTTTTTTTGCTCTGTTTCTGAACACATATGGATCACAATGTCGCAATTTCAGCTCCCAAAGTGCTTGAAAAAAATCTACAAAAATTTATATACATTCTTTGACATCTGTAGAAAATGATCATAAACAAAATTAAAAAATGATTGCAACAAAAATTGAAAAATAAATTTTTAACATTTTTTTTATTAAGGATATTATTTAAGATATTCTATTAAAATATCGATAGAATTAAAATGGTTCAAATGTGACTTTTAAGCGTCGACATGCAAATAATAAACTGTACACTGAGAAAAAAATCTGGTTGCATTAATTAGAATTCTGGTAGATTCAACCAGTATATCTGTTGGAAAATGGACGAACCAGAATTCTTGCAGGAATTACCAGATGAATCCGATTAATTTCTTCCTGTTAAATTTACCAAATTTTCTGATTAATAATACTAAACTCGCCAACACCAAGTCGTCTAAAATTTTTTCCATCTAATCTCAAAAGTCTGTTTAATATTCTGAATTCCAACAAGATTATTGGATAAATTCAATCCAGATTATTGAATAAATTATTTTAAGTTCAGTTTGTTAGAAATTAAACTGATAAACAGTGATGCAAGAAGAGGATGCAGCTCAAACACACACAATCAGAGAGCTAACGTCCTCTTTCTGGCACTACTGCTCGTAAGAGAAAAAAAATATACTTTGATTTAATGTTAATACTACTTCTTTATATACATTTCACGGCAAATATTGAATACGAGTTAAGTTAAGAGAGTAAGCAAAGAAATTAATGTAACAAAAAATTTTATAGATCCAATCAGAAAATACTAACCGAATCCTTATAGTAAAATCTATTAAACGTTCTAATTATAAAAAATCGAGTCTTATTACGATAACTAGAAATTCTTGCTTGATTAACCAAAATGCCTTCAATCATATACGTCTTATTAATACAATCAAACGATTTTTCTCAATGTAGGATACAAGAATTATAATCGAAATAATTATTACCTAGCTATAAATGATCGATATTCACTGCTTATAATAACAAACCACTCAAGTCGTCTATGCCAAGCAAAAAAAGCGCGGTGATAGACGTGCGAAGATGAAGAAACTATAACGTGGTGGAGTGCCGAGAAAAGTGAATTAGACGATGTAGCCGAGGTGCCCCGGGTCGCGGCCAATGAATATGAAACAGTCATTAGCGCGCCAATCCGGAATCACTTAGGTGCGTGCAGAGTGCTAGACCGGGCCAAGTCAGAGAGATAGAGAGAGAGAGAGACAAAGAGTCAAACAAAGAGAGAGAGAGAGAGAGAGAGAGAGAGAGGGAGGGAGGGAGGGAGGGAGAAAGAGAGAGAGAGAGAGAGAGAGAGAGGAGAGCATCGGAGGCTGGTGCATTGAAATGCATTGCCTGCAGGCCGTCGACGGGCCGTATGGGCTGCTCTCCTTGTTCCCCCTCGGCACCTATCCCGGGAATACGGTCGTCCTCGAAATTGGAACGCGTATGCGAAGCCGCACGCTCACATGCCCCGGCGATAAGATCGACGCGGCGTTTGCGCGTTTGTCGGCTTTATTGGCCGGTTGCGGGCCACCGATAACACAAGATTGCATTACGACCATAAAGTCGCGCATCTCTCGCCAGCGTATTCGCGTAAAGCTCCATCGTCCGAATAGCGGCGCGCTCCCCAGGGCGCTGAATGCTGGGACGAGGCGCTGGTCCGTGATGGGCGGATGGAGGACGGCTGCCGGCTACGTACGGCGGCACGTACCTGCCGGTTAAACAATTTCGCTTTACGATCGAAAAACGTCGCCTTGGGGGGACGAGTGATCGATTCCTGAAACGAGGAACGTGCCCCTAGCCAGACGTGTCGCGCGCGACGGCAAACGAAATAAATCGGGCGATTGTGGATCGTGAAACTTGTCGATAACGCTAATCTATCGAGGAACGTGGAAAAATAAGAGATTTTTAACGATACGGAAAGCAATTATGAAATATTGCCCGGGAAAAGAGGAAAGGACTACAAGTTGCAATCAGACGTACCAAGTTCTGTATTATCGCATTCTCGTTTTATCGATACTGAAATATTGTATTGTTCAACAATTCAATTAATTAATATACTGATATAATATATAATATATAAAAATATGAAAAATGTATAAATTATTCTCTCTAATAAATTACATGTTTGATGAATAAAAAACAGACAATTAATAAATCGAGACAATAACTTTTAATTCAATCATTAAAGAAAAATTTGATTTTAATTTCAACGCAGGAAGAAATATTTTATTATTTTTTTCATATTTTTGTGTGGAGCTTAACTTTTATAATATTGATACATGGATACAAGAGCAAAAAAACAAGATCGAATGACAAGTATCACTTAAGGATGTTTTGTACCTATTTTCAAAATATTGAGAATTTAATGAAAATTGTACAGAATGTCCTTACATATGTTTAGAATCTTCGGTACAATTTTTAAATCGATTCACTAAAGCGTTCACAAGTTATAAGGATTTTAATTTGCACCGAATTAACATAATACATAAAAATGAAATATTAAATTTTTTTAAATTAAAAAATAAGAAATTTCAAGTAAAAATATATAGTAAATTTAGAGTATCAATTATCAGAATATTTAATAATTAAGATAAATGGCTATAACTTCGTCAGCGGATATAATTTCGTCAAGCCTTCTTAAATTTAAATAAATTAAGCAATTTCGCGTATGTCGACTATATTTCTCAATTTGAATATGATTTAAACATCGTTTCAAATCGGGAAATATAGTCGATATACGCGAGATTGCTTAATTTATTCAATTTTAAAAAGATCTGACGAAATTATATCCGCTGACGAAGTTATAGCCATTTACCTTATCGAAAATTTGAAGGATCTTTTGTACCTATTTTCAAAATATTGAGAATTTAATGAAAATTGTACAGAATGTCCTTACATATGTTTAGAATCTTCAGTATTTTTAAATCGATTCACTAAAGCGTTCATAAGTTATAAGAATTTTAATTTGCATCGAATTAACATGTGTTCTTATGGGAAACGTATATGACGTCGATTCAAATGACAAAAACACATGGAAATAATATTCAGAATTTGTTTAAAATTTGCAAAAGTTTAGGTACAGAGGAAATATTTGGTTCAATAATATTATACAAGTACTAACTGGTTAAAAAGATATTAAATATAATTCAATAAAGTTAGCCATGTATCTGTCAAGACGAAATTCTCTGTCAAAAGTTAATAATTTCGATTTAAAAAATTCGGAATATTTCAGTAAAACGCAATAAATATTAAAAAATACATCTCAGCGCTGTAGCTAAGATCAAATTATAATATTCCACACAATTTCTTACTCAAAATACATCAAAAATAAATATATTCGTCAATATTGATTTTCAGCTACTTTTTGCTGAGGTTATACATACAAAATATCCTTAAGAAATATACAGGGTGTATCTTAAAAAGCTCCCACTAAGCAAATAGCGTTATTCCTGATTAAAAACCGAGTCAAAAAGTCCTGAACCATTTTTTTCCATAATGCTTAATAAAACAGTAATTAATGAATAAAGTCGCGCCAAAAAGACAAACTTCCTCGTTATCAACATATGAAGATTTGGATAAGCGAAACAATAAACTGTTTTGTGTTCATTTTTAAACAATTCATCTTTTCAGAAATATTTTTAATACTTAAATCTAGTTAATTATTTAATGAATCTTGGAAAAAAAAATGGTTCAGGACTTTTCGACTCAGTTTTTAATCAGTCAATAATGCTATTTGCTTGGGAGCTTTTTAAGATACACCCCGTGTAGACATAAAAGATAGAATATAAAATTTGATATCGGAGCAATTCATTAAACAAGGCTGTTACTCTTCTCAACAATGCGCCGGATAATCCATTGCTCTGCCACGGACTTTGAAATTTTCCGAGGATTTGCTTATGGAAAAACGCGCGGGCCGCAGATCGATCGCGCAGACCCTTTCGCTCTTCCGCCCCTCTTTTATCCCGAGGCTAATTCAAACGAGGGTGGTGCCTCGAGATGCATTACCGGTTAACCCCGGGCTGTCGTAGATCTACTTAACTGCGCCCGTAAGTTTTTCGAACTGCCTCGTTGCTTCGCCGCGGCAATGCTATGCCTCCTATGTAAAGCAGTCGGACTTCCGGTCGATACCAACTTCCTGTCTAGGTGTAGGTCGAACGGGTTCTATAGAAGGGACGAGGCCGCGCTATATATCGCTATCGTATGCACAAAAGAATCCAGATCGGCGGTGCTGGCGAGAGAGGAGAATCGACTTAATTGCGCCCGCTGTTCGTCGCGCTCTGCATAATTACGAGGACGCGAGAGCTAACTTTTCGCGTTTCAACGCGATTTGATTCTCACTTTGCATTCTCTCTTTCGCCGGACACTTTATATTCGCGGAAAATCAGCCTTAACGAGATTCCGGCCGGCTGATGTAATTCGCCCCATTCCCGTCGTAACGTAGCGCTATAACTGGCGCGTTGTAAGTGCCGGCAGGTGCGATGCGCCGACACTGTCGACGATGTAAATGACGCCGTAATGCACTCAGCCGAGAGACACGGTTGACGATACCGTTAGTAAGTAATACGCGCGCCGTCTCGCAAAGTAGCCTTTACCGAGAGACGGTCCTCGGTCGAGCAGTCGGCGAAAAAAAGGAAGACTGGGTCAAAAGGGAGGCTGGATCATTGTTAAAGCATCGGGGAGGCCCGGAGAATAAGGCGTATACAGGGTGTAGTCCCGGAATGGTCGAATATTTCATAAACTATGTACTTTAGAAAGAAATGTTTCAGACAAAAGTTGTGTGGCTTGAAGGAGACCATAAGATGGTGTCATTGGTTTGACCTTGCAGAGTCGTTTGAAGGTCACGTGAAGGTCGCCTTCAATTTTTTAAATGGAACTATCTATTTTTTATTGAATGTTCTGGTAGCTCACGTCGAGAGCTTTCCAAAACACTATATTAAAGTATTTCTTCATTAGGTACTTTCCGAGTTATGAGGCTTGAAATTATTTCTTAATTTTATAATACATAAACAGTAAAATATTTTGGAAAATATTCATTTCTCGATTATCTTACCTTAATACTTTTGTGTACAAAATAATGAGTAGAATCAATTGGTAAAGAATCAATTTGTAAAGAAAACGAATAGTTGTTTTTTTTTTTAAATGTAATTGTTAATTGCAAATTACATATTTTTTCTTAAAAACAACTGTATGTTTTCTTTACATCAATTGATTGCTCTCATTATTTTGTACATAAAAGTATTAAGGTAAGATAATCAAAAAATAAATATTTTACAAGATATTTTACGGTTTATGTAAAATTAAGAAATTATTTCAAGCCTCATAACTCGGAAAGTACTCAATAAAGAAATACTTTATTATAGTGTTTTGGAAAGCTCTCGAGATAAGCTACACGAATATGTAATAAAAATAGGGGGTTCCATTTAAAAAATTGACCATCACGTGTCCTTCAAATGACTCTCCAAGGTCAAATCATTGCCACCATCTGATGGCCCCCTTCAAGCCGTACAACTTTTGCCTGAAACATTTCTTCCTAAAGTGCATAGTTTATAAAATATTCGACCGTTCCGGAACTTTTGGGATACCCTGTATAATACATTTTATCTTAATGATGTTACATCCAGCTTCACGCTTAGGATGTAATGGTGTCTTAACGGCCAGCACATCGAATGTATCCTTCGCTCCGAAAGTATGATAGCGCCGAACCACTCTGAAACTTCTTTCATCATCCGCGAGAGTGAAGTTCGTCATCGCGAGAACAACGATATCCCCCGCTTTTAGAAGGATTTTCATCGAAGAAAAACGCGAGGGACGGAGCTGCAAAGCGTTAGAGCGACTTTTTCGAGAGCCATTGCCGTGAGCGATGATGCACGCCCGAAATTAAATTAGGATGTCTGGCCACACCAGCGTGCGAGCCGCCGAAAGTGGATTGCTTCGCTGGAGACGAGCTCGAGAGCATATTTCTTGTGCGTGGCGATATGTTTACTAAGTTTATCGACACGCGTCGCATTACGGCTTGTACTTGGGCTATGCCTTGGATATGACGAACATCTTTATCGCAGAAAAATGTGCGCGTCATTGGATAAAACGCAAACTGTTTTCATAAATTTATGAGTAACGGGTTATCTTATCCGTGCAAAAAGAAAATACATTTCTATCTCCGTATCTAATAAGTCCGGAAGATAAGTCTGGGAAGATAATATCGCCAAAGTAAGAAAGTATCTTAAATAAGTACATGTAATGTTTATATCTCTCTTATTGCGAGCAATATCCGACAAATTAATCTTACAAGGATCTATGTATTGATGTTATTTTTATGTTGATATATTAATATATTTTATTTTACATTATTTTATTATTATTTTTATTTTTTATTATTTTTATTATATTTATTATATTATTATTTTATTATTTTTTTATACTATTATTTTTTATTATTTTATTATTATTTTATTATTATTATACTTATTTTAATATAAAGAGAATACAAATCTCGTCAACAATTTTTTCATAATCTTTAATTTAATCCTATCCTTATTTGAACGCCCTTGTGAAGAAAATACTTGTTTGATGCAATAGCTAGGATCACGAGGTTAACAGCTGACTGTATTTCACGCCCTTACCAGCCTTGATATTAGCATATAAAGCGAGGTGGTCCGTCTTATTTACGTTTGGGAGTCTTCTTCCCGTTGAATGTTTACAGGCTTTGCCGCGAATAATTATCCCGTTTACGATTCTAGTCTCTTTGATTTGTCGCTATTATTTTTGAAGAGAGAAAGATAATTCTCTCTTGAAAAATATTCTCTTCATAATATTCTCTCTTAACGCATTTGCATCTTAAGGACGGAATTATTTTGTTGAAATATATAAATTATTTGTCACATAAAAGTTTTATGAAAAATCATATCGAAATTATAAAGATACTAAGAATGAAAGAAAAAAATCACTTTGGCATATCTTGCATTTATTTTTTTCTGTTTACTGACTACACTATCAATATTTATGTAAAAATATATGTGTGTGTGTTATAATAAAACTCCGAATTTCAGCGAAACCTAGAATTTACATGTAAATCCTAAGATTTATCTCAAATTAATGTGGTAAATATCTAAAAACATTCTTATCTTTTATTAATCAATGTTAATAAATGTTAGAATTGACCAAGATTTATAGTAAAACATTGAAATCGTTTTATTACGCAAATAATAAAGAAATAGAAAAGAATATTAAGTTAAATGTTTTTTTTTTCTATTTCTGATTTACGCAAAATTAAATAAACTAGTGATATTGGAGAAGGAAAAAAATAAAAAGAAATACCAAAAATGAAAGCTTTTCATCTTTTTACAAACTTATTAATATAGTGATATTTTTGTTAAAGTAAAAGAAAAAATTTCCTTGCACTTTAGTTCATTCACTAATTCATCATATTGCTCCGCGCTTTTTTATCTCAACTTGTACGAAATTCTTGATAAATTCACCTACATTTATCACTATTGACTAATAAAACTCTCAAATTAATTATTTTTGTAAAAGACTATTTTTAGCCATTTTTGGACTTTTACTAAATCGTGGATTTTTATTTACCTATAAATTCTAAATTTCACCAAGATTCTTCCAAGGGTTTTATAATAACATGTATTAGAAAATTCTACAAATTCTGCATATAAATTTTGTATATATAAGGATTTTACGAAAACAAAAGGAAACGCAATTCTCGTCTCGTATTAGAAGTAGTTGGAGTAGCTACGAGTCTCTCGATTCTAAACCATTTTAAATTTACATGCCTTTGGCAACCTTTTGTACATCGCAGCTTGTTCATCCCGAGCACGCGATCCATTATAATACGCCATTTATTATAAAGCGCTTGTTGTTATCTTCCCCTCTTCTATAAAGTTGTGCAGCAAATCTCGATAATATTCGTAAACGTTTAAGGAAGAAGTGAACAAACGAGTGCCGCTTTACAGATTCACGATGTATTTCGAGCGTATTTTCATTAATGCTCCCGTTAATAGCTCGCAAGGGTTTGGATGGAGCGATTTTCAACGTTGCGAATGTACGATGATGATATCGCAACTAGGTTAATAGTAAGAGCGCCGAGCACATCAAATCGCGATACGACGAATACATGCATCCTCGCAATATACGCTGGCAGAACGCGAGAAATGAATCCCAGAACACCAGACTTGATTTTCTCAAGTACTAGAAAAGAACACACAGCTACTCGCAGGAATCGCGTCTCTTGTGTGCTAACATCGCAAAGCGCTTCTTACAAAATGAAAAGACAACGCGTCGAAAGAGATAAATGCAATCTCGCTTGTTTGGTTTCTATCGTAGATATTATTTGTACCTTCACAAGTATTTATTGCAAGATTAAAATAACGATTAAAAAATATATATGATGTTATTACTGTTAGCAATCATCTTTCTTTTTCTCTCTTTATTATTTTCTTTCTTTTTTTTTTTTTTTTTAGAATATTGTCCGACTGAGTAGAATATAGTAACTTACGTGTTAAGCTTGAAATGCAATCTCCTGGAACGTGACCAGACTACCAGGTTAGATTTATGTTCACGTCAATCATGAAGCGCATATTAATTCTTGCCAGATCTCAACATTGCATTTCTCTCTGGGGCAAGCGGTAGAATATTCTCACGACTGAGTCTTTAATAACGGTTTAGACATTCTTGACAAAGTCTTGTAAACATTTTTTTTACGCTGTCAAATAAGTATATTTATAAGTATATTTTTTCCAAAAATAATCAAGATTACATCTCGCGGTAAATTTTTACTAAATATTTTGTGATATAACTTGATATATAACTTGATAATAAATCAAGGAAAAAAGTATGGATTTTTATTTCCAGAATACACTGTCACCTTTTTAAAAATGTTTTGTACCTATTTTCAAAATATTGAGAATTCAATGAAAATTGTACAGAATGTTCTTACATATGTTTAAAATTTTCAGTACAATTTTTAAATCGATACACTAAAGCGTTCACAAGTGAGAAGGATTTTAATTTGCACCGAATTAAGATAATACATAAAAATGAAATATTGAATCTTGAAATCTTTTATTAAAAAATAAGAAATTTCAAGTAAAAATATATAGTAAATTTATAGTATCAATTATCAGGATATTTGATAATTAAGGTAAATGGCTATAATTTCGTCAGCGGATATAATTTCGTCAGGCCTTCTTAAAATTAAATAAATTAAGCAATTTCGCGTATATCGACTAGATTTTCCAATTTGAAAACGATTTGAACATCGTTTCAAATCGGAAAATATAGTCGATATACGCGAGATTGCTTAATTTATTTAATTTTAAGAAGGTCTGATGAAATTATATCCGCTGACGAAGTTATAGCCATTTACCTTATGGAAAATTTTAAGGATGTTTTGTACCTATTTTCAAAATATTAAAAATTTAATGAAAATTGTATAGAATGTCCTTACATATGTTTAGAATCTTCAGTACAATTTTTAAATCGATTCACTAAAACGTTCACAAGTTATAAGGATTTTAATTTACACCGAATCAACATGTGTTCTTATGGAAAACGTATAACCACATCGATTCAAATGACAAAAACGCATGGAAATAATATTCAGAATTTGTTCAAAATTTGCAAAAGTTTAGATACAGAGGAAATATTTGGTCAAATAATATTATACAAGTACTAACCGGTTAAAAAGATATTAAATATAATTCAATAAAGTTAGCCATGTATCTGTCACAAGGCGAAATTCTCTGCCAAGAGTTAATAATTTCGATTTAAAAAATTCGGAATATTTCAGTAAAAACGCAATAAATATTAAAAAACACATCTCTGCACTGTAGCTAAAATCAGATTGTAATATTCCATACAATTTCTTACTTAAAATACACCAAAAGTGGATATATTCATCAATATTAATTTTCAGCTACTTTTTGCTGGGATTGTACATACAAAACATCCTTAAAATAATAATAAAAACAAAAAAATTTGAATTAGAATTTTATAATATTATATAGGCAAGCTCTTTCTCTCTTCTTGAAGAAAAAATTCTATATTTTTCGCGGGTAATGAGACTCGTGCAATTTTTATCATGAGCAGGCCGAGCGAACAAAAAAAGTTACAAATTATTATAACCCTGAACAAATTGCTGGGATTGCACATACAAAACATCCTTAAAATAATAATAAAAACAAAAAAAATTTAAAAATTAGAATTTTATAATATTATATAGGCAAGCTCTTTCTCTCTTCTTGAAGAAACAATTCTGTTTTTCGCGCGTAATGAGACTCGTGGAATTTTTATCACGAGCGAGCAAAAGTTACAAATTCTGTTATAACCCTGAACAAATGTGTCGCAATGAATATTTAAATTTTTTCGGATGTGATCGATCGTGGAACGACCTATCAACCCCGACAATTGCAACGGCGCGAGCTTCCCGACACGACGTGCGGTCACGCGAATCGTTGGGACGCGCGTTCGCGGTGAATACGCCATTAGATTCTCATCTGGTTGTACTACTGACAGCCAGTCAGGCCCAAACAAGACGAATGACGCGATGCGGTCGGTCGCGTCGACGTTACAGTCGACGCTACGGGACGGAGGAGGCACGTAGGATACGCGGATCGGAGGGCACGGGAGAAGCGGCTCATATGCGGCCGTTGACAGGCCGCGATATTCCATCTGGCGGAATCACATCCTCGGAGAGAGAACTCGTCGGTCATGACTGGCTGACCCATCATAGTCGCGGACAGCGATTGCTGTTGGTAGCGATACTCGACCGTGCTCATGGCGATAGGCTCTCACTCGTCGCACCAGCCACTGCGGCCGATGGAACCACTGGTGGTCCACGTCAAGAGAGAGGAAACGAGAGAAAGAGAGGGAGGGAAAGAGGTAGAGGGACCGAAGAAGAGAGGGCCGCGGTAAGAGAGATGATCAAAGCCCCATCCGCATGTCAAATGGAGAGTCCGTCCTCTCCGTCGCGATGGCTGGCCAGGTCAACTCAGATGATCCCCCGCTACCGCTGTAACCTCTCTCGCTTCCTGGCGAATCTCTCGGTCCCTCTCTTTCGCTCTCGCTATCTCCATCACCTCTAAAATCGCTGTGGTAGGGTGGAAACCACAGTCTCGCTGCGGCGACCCCCCGTGCACGTCTCGCTTTGCGTTCCCGCCGACATAATTCAATTTTCGTCATGGTGAATGTCGCCAGCTCGTCTCACCGTACTTTCGTCTCCAGGTGCATCGACTAAGTCCTTCGACCGCGAGGAGAGAACGATGCGACTCCGGAGGAGATCGTTGCTTCTCAAGAGCGGCACAACGGCTGCTCCACCGAGGACTCTCGAGAAAATTTCATTCCAAGTGCTATTGATGTTCCGGTTTTTCTTTCTTCTTTTTTTTTAGAGACGGGTTTCCACAAGCGCGTTGCATACATCCGCGCGGCATACTTGTTGTACTTGACCGCGGGTAAAAGAGACATGGGATCGCCTCTCTTGAACTTGTAACGTGAATAAGACTTATTGAAATCGCAATATTATCTTTTCGCACGAATTTTAAAGCCACCGTTTCTTCCCCCGCGAAAACTTTAAACACGTTCAAAATACGAAAAAGAATCGCTAAAAAGGAAAGCAGAGAGAGAGAGAGAGATTTGATGTTATTCGCCCTATATTATTGTGAAATTTAGCTATTAATGAATGAATCCATAAAAATCCACAAAATTAATTTTTTTGGCGCCAACTATGAATAAATCCATTAAGCGTATTTGAATATTTATACTCTCATGTGTTATTCACGTAGAAGCTCCCTAAAGCGTATATATATAATGTTAATATTATAAAAATTTCAGGTTTTTAAATTTTGTATAAATTTTCCTAGATTTATTTAAATTTTGTTATATGACATTTTTTATTTTCATGACACATCTGTGAATACATAATTCATTTTATTAAAGTTGGCAGCGTTTAATTTATAACGCAATATTTTACGCGACCGCGAAAACGTTCACTTGTTGAGTGTCTCTCTGCGTTTATAATCGACCAAGAAAATTCTGCAAAATCTTTCTAGAAAGTTGTGCGATAAAGAAAACTGTCGTGCAATATTCCCCCAAGATTTAATTTTAAAATGTAGCATTTACACGTATGTGCATCGAATTATTATAATTGAACAAATAAAAAAAGCTTCAAAGTTACTTAATCAATTTTATCGTTTATTTACCTTGGCATTTTTCATGTTTACGCAATAAACAGAAACGTTTTTATACAATATTATGAAAGCTCGGCAAATTTCTCGCAACATTTCTCTTCACTCATGCATACGAGAAGTAGAAGAAGATAAAATCTACTTCCTTCCTAAATTCACGTGTCCATATAGAAGCCGGGAAAACGTCGCTGAAAAATACACCGTTCACTTTATCGCTGAGCGCAACGCAAATACATTTTTCCGAATTGCATACGCATAAATTTATTTGTGCGGGTCAACGAGCTAACGTTCTCTCTATTCGAAGATACAGTTATTTTCTAAATTCAGATGCGACCACGAAAGTGGCACACACACACACATACACAACCTTATATGTGCATATAAATACATATATACACTGAGAAAAATCGTTTGATTGTATCAACAAGACGTATATGATTGAAGACATTTTGGTTAAATCAAACAAGAATTTCTAGTTATCATGATAAGACTCGATTTTTTATAACTAGAACGTTTAATAGATTTTACTATAAGGATTTGGTCAATATTTTCTGGTTGCATCTATAAAATTTCTTGTTACATTAATTTCTTTGCTTACTCTCTTAACTTAACTCGTATTCAATATTTGCCATAAAATGTATATAAAGAACTAGTATTAACATTAAATCCAAAGTATATTTTTTTTCTTACGAGCAGTAGTACCAGAAAGAGGACGCTAGCTCTCTGATTGTGTGTGTTTGAGCTGCATCCTCTTCTTGCATCACTGTTTACCAGTTTAATTTCTAACAAACTCAATTTAAAATAATTTATTCGATAATCTGGATTGAATTTATCCAATAATCTTGTTGGAATTCAGAATATTAAACAGACTTTTGAGATTAGATGGACAAAATTTTAGACGACTTGGTGCTGGCGAGTTTAGTATTATTAACCAGAAAATTTGGTAAATTTAACAGGAAGAAATTAATCAGATTCATCTGGTAATTCCTACAAGAATTCTGGTTCGTCCATTTTTCAACAGACATACTGCTTGAATCCAGAATTCTAATTAATGCAACCAGATTTTTTTCTCAATGTATATATATATATATATATATATATATATATATATATATTTTTTTTTTTTTTGTTTAAACCAGGCGTGGGAATCTCATTGCTGGCACATGCAGGTTCGTCGGCTGCCCACATTATGCACGGGTGGAGACGCATGCATACAATGACGTAGTCTGTGCACGTGGACGGAATACGTACACAAAGATCAAGCGTGATTCACCCTCGGTTTGTTTGTCGTTAATACATGAGAGTGACACGGACAGTGTATTTCAGTATACAATTCAGTATGCCTTGGAAAAATGTTCATTTGCAGAAAACTTTTATGCTCGTCGCTAGTTTATAATTTTAAGCTTTATTTAGCTTTGGGATTTTATTCACGGGAAATCATGCTTGCCAGATGTACGCGTATATAATAGGAGAGAAATATCGTAAAAGTTTTATTCAAATTAAAATTAAATTAAATTAAATTAAATTAAATTAAAACGACGCAGCAATTACCATTTAGTGTACCTTGAAGCATAAATTCGACTATTTGCAAAAGCCAATATGAAATATTCTTTTTTAATGTTTTTTCAATCTTTTTTATACATAAAGAAAGTAAGCAATCGAGACAATGATAACTCATTTTAATACATAAAGAAAATGAACAACAGAGACAATAGTAGCTATTTTGTAAAAATTGCGTGACAATTAATACAATAAAAGAACTGTTTCTCGCGACAGTATTTTACCTGTAATTGCATTTTAAATCGAATTTATAACTATGCGCAAATCGAGATATAAAGTATTCATTTCTATTGTTTTCATGTCTCTATTACTGAGACAATTCTTAGCTGAATTTTTCAGGATCGATAATGCCGATTATAATTTAATTGCAATAATCGTGACAATGCAATCTGCATGAATAAATTCAATCGTATCTTTTAAATTGATGTAAATAATCGCTAAAATTGCACTCTCTCATCTTCCTCTATAAAATTTATGTGCGTGTATGTGTACACATACACACAACATGCATGATGCGATTCAGTGTCTACTCTTAGATATGAATCGCAGTCCCAGAGCTTATTCCGCGATATCTCGGAGAACATATATACATATCGAGCGACTAATCCACGGATAAAATTAGATGCGCCAGCGAAGGCGGGACTCCGAGGGACGACGGAGTCGTCGACGCAGGTTAACAAATTGGCGACACATGGGAAATCTTAGGTGTCTTTACTTCTTCAGCAGCACTTACGGATGCATGGAGCTCCTCTTTCTTTTCGCGTTGAAAATGTATAACCTGAATTTCCCACGTGCCGAGTTGCGTTATTTCCATTCTCCTGGTTCACGACCGATTCGAATTCGATGTTTGTTTCCGTATGTGTGTGTGTGCGTATGTGTAATTGCTATTAAATAATATCTCGATTCACAGATGGAAGATTTATTATAATACGGGCGGAATTATTTCGATGACCTGTGCGGTTGCGAAATAGAGAAGTCAGCCATAATTATTTCACAATAACACGATAACAATTGGTGTCACTCGATATTATACGAATTATACAGCAATTCGAAAGTAAGTTAATTGTTAGAATATAATATCGTAGTTTATTACGTAGTAATTTTACCAAAAGGGCCGTATTATTGATGCTAATACAACAAGAAGCTAGAAAAGAAGGCTTCTTTTTTTTTCCTTTCCACGGTAAAATGATGGAATTCTCCTCGGAAGCAAGCTGTATTATTGATTTTCGTGAATATCTGTTAATTGCGATTTGTTGCATCGTGCTTCTATTGGGGTTTACCGAAATCGTCAAAGGGAGGGCGAGCGAAATACCATATCATGGTGAACAGAAAATCGATAATCGTTACATCGTATAGAATGCGGCGCAAAACGATTAACGGCAGTTTTTTAATTGGATACATTTTCGCGATATTCGATGAAAAACATTTCTCGTCGAACGAAATATGAGAATGCGCCAGGGAAATAAACGAGCTGCGGTTGTTGCCTACCTACCGCGATCTTTATTGCTCGGATTAATGCGGAGGATGAAAATTTCTCGGCAAATAAAAATGAAACGTAATGTTCGTTTTAAACTCACGGTTACAAATCAGTATACGGTGCAAACATAACAGTCATGCTTGTTTATATATTAGCATATCGATGGGTAGATAAATACAATTTGGATATTGATCGCTAAAACTTTTTAGTATAAAATAATTCGTCTGCGATATTTTCTAATAGATAGACTTTTACAAAATTAATTCAGGAAAATATAATTATAAATTGTATCTCACTTTCTCTCTTTTTTCAGTTAATTTTACCAATGTCAATAATTTAATGCACATTATATAGTTCTTAAATACAATTAAATAATTCATGGTGACTAGAACAGGAATCATTTCGGTAAATCAATAAATGGATTTTCTTATGATAATCCTGCTCTTCATGTTCAATTTTTGGAGAAACTAAAGCAAAATTATAAGGTTATTCACCTTCCTTATTTTCAATTTTTTTCGTTAAAAATAACATTTAAAATAAATTTTTAAAAATATAATTTTTATTCGAAATGTTATATTAAACTTGAGATTTAAAAAATAGGAAGAAATCACAGAGGTATTATTGTGATTTAATTATAAATTATATATGTTATATTAAACTTGAGATTTAAAAAATATTATTGTGATTTAATTATAAATTATATGTGTTATATTAAACTTGAGATTTAAAAAATAGAAGGAAATCACAGAGGTATTATTGTGATTTAATTATAAATTATTCGATTTTATATATATATATATATATATATATATATATATATATAAAATCGAATAATTTATAATTATATCACAATAATACCTCTGTGATTTCCTCCTATTTAAGTTTAATATAACATTTCGAATAAAAATTATATTTTTAAAAATTTATTTATATATATATATATATATATAATATATATAAATAAATATATATATGTAAAATAATATAAAATAAATATAAATATAAATATAAATATATATAATATATATATGTATATTCAGCAATCCACAGGACAGATTAATGGTGAAAAAACGAATCGCCATTAACGTGCATATTAAAGTTGAGCATTTGGCCATTGAGAGATGCAATTCACATGAAAAACGAGTGATACCGCGTCAGACAGTGACTTTTCAGAGTGACGAGAGAGAGGGAGAAAAAAAGAAAAGTGCTCTCCAGTGTACCGAAAAACAGGCATGCATAGTAAATAGATGGACGAGAACTTCCGAATTCCGTCATTCTCGTGTGGCAGTTTGCTGCCGGCTGGACGTGTTTAATAAAAGCGCCAGCGGAAGTAAACGGCGATGGAAATTATCCCGCATTCTCGTCGAAGAGCGCCGCGTGAAGTTTAATATTTCGTCGTCGAAAGAGCTCGCGGGAACTTGACGAACGTACACGATGATATCGTGCAGCCACGCAATTGCATGACATAGATTTACACGAATGCGTTTACGTTCGCCGAAATATAAGTAGATCCCAAGTAGAATTAAACTGCGCTTCCCCTGTTGCGCGCAAATTCGCCTTTGAAAAAGTTCTTTACGCGATGATCAAAACGAATGCAACGGCGAAGCAAAATGCAATTTTATCTCGTTTGCCATACTCCCCGGAGTGCGTACATATGGTATGACAAATGTGCTGAAAAAAAAAGGGAAAAAAGAAAAATTGAGAGCTTTGGGAAATTTCAAAAATTGGACATTCCGAGCATCGGTCCCGTTAGTGCGGTATTTTAATTCGTTACTCATGTCAAATTCAATGATTGAACTGACGAGATATCACTGTTATCTTTTCATACATAGTGTCCTTTAATATATTGTACGGATACACACTCACCCTTTGAGGGACGCCCATCCTTGCGCGACCGTGCCTGGGAGAGCCTTGAGCTTGCTGTCCTTGTTTCTCTTTCCTATGAGTCTTCAATCCTCGTAACAATCTCGAAAATGTCGTCTTTTTCTTACTCGTATTTTGTCCCTGTTCTGTAACAACAGTGAAACGGAATGAATTATTTAAGAGCAAGTTCTCAAAGCAATAATGGAATATTATATGGGTTTAATGCATAATAAAATAGCTTCTTCTCCGCAGAGGAAGAATGTTTTCTCTATTACCACGCATTATAATTATTCATTGATCTCTAATTGTTTATTTATTTCAGTCTCTTGTTTGTGATACTGCGTATATCAAATTTAGGAATTATCTTTTTACAATTTAAAACAGTAGATTTCACTGATATATTTTAAAAGCGTATTCCCGATTCAATCAAAATTTTAAAGTGTAACTGATCAAGAGCGGACAATCAAACGCGCAAATAAAAATTTATTTTTCAATTATTTTTGCATTTCAATTCTCGCACAAACAAAATCATTATATTTGACACAATAGAGAAGATAAAAGAAAATTTAATCGAATATTATTGGAACACATGAGAGATATATTATCAGGATAATAATTTTAATTTCTTTTGATGTTTTGAAATGTTTCGCTTTATTTCTTTTTACGCGGATTATAAAATGCCTGTGAGAATTAAATCGAAACAAAAAATGAAGAATCAGAATTTCTTTCCTTTTTCGAACGATAAAATTATTTTGTTAAAAACATTACGTGCATTATATATACAATTTTCTAAATCGGAATTTTATCAATTTTATTATAATTTTATTTATTTTATATATTTTATTATAATTTTATTTATTCAAGTATAATTCTTGAAGCATTTTCTTTTTTTGTTAGAATTGATTATTCTCAAAGCGCTCTGTATAAATTCTTCGATCAGATCAAAGACTAATAAAAACTTGTATTTCTTCTGCATAAACTGTGAACGCAATTTTAAGTTCTCACATAAATTGTATTCTCGTTCATTGAACGAACAGCATGCAATCCGCTTATAAACGATGAGATAGTTATGAAATCGATACAAACAATCTCTTTCATAAATACGCCAATACATATTGGACTTTTTGAGATGATTATCATACATTGATTACTCGTTTTGGTTAGTCGCATTCGCTTTATCATTCTTTATGACCGGCACTCGCAAATTAAATCGGATCAGAGTGGATTTTAGTTGTATCATTTAATGGCCGTGCACGAGAACCTTTCTGAAATCCCCAGTTTGAATAGTGAATCACTATGCTACAAGCTACTAATCTCGGAAATAATCGAATGAATCGGGATTCTCCGCAATATTGCTATTTATTAACAAATAATTCGGATATGCTGTTAGTTATCCGGTTGCTCTTTCACACGATGATGGTTATTATATGTATAGTGTATGATGTCAACGCATCCATTAATTAAAATTGATGTAACGTCACGTAATTAACAATCTTTGTGACTTTTAAGTGTTAGCTGGAATGATTTATTGAGCCTTCAATTGAACGGTTATCATCTTGTAAAGGTAAGGATTAATTTTTATTGGCTATAAACAAAATAGTACTAATTGAAACTAGACATTCCGTTGAATATTTTTCAAATTCATCAATAGATAAAAAAATCAATAAATTGGTAACGTGAAATAAATCTCGAGCATTATAATTTACTTCATTTTTATTATGGTATTGACTATTAAATACTGCGTTAATCTCATAATAAAAAATTCTTAATTTAAATAGCACACAATTTATTTGTACAAACTATTAATTTTATATTATATAGAGGAATTTTCTTTGCCTGGTATTTATCGTTTATTGATTTTCTACTTTTCAATTTTCTTTAATAAATATTATGCTTTGCAGCGGTTTTTCGGGCATCTCTTCATTTAAATTAAAGGCAAACGATACGCCTATATTTGCGAAAAAACATTTTACAGGAAAACCAATAAAAGGGTATTAACGTCGTTGAGATCGTTACTGAGTATCTAGTTATATCGTGGCACGCGCAATTACGACAGTATCGTTAGCGGCGCAATGTCCCGATAGCGATGATATTACAAAATGAAGTTAATGCGCGAGCGGGGTAAACTGAATTTTCCCAGGCGAAACGCGTGTACAGGGCAAAGTGTTTATCGGATAGCTACGACTATTGGTTACGACATCCAAGTCGACGCTAACCAGTGATATCGTGATTTAATCAAGGACCATCGTAAAGCAATAATTAATGCCGCGCTATATCGATTTCGAGCGAAGCGACGCGTTAGGATAGCGTAACGTGTTAATTAGAAGGCCGCGGCGGAGGAGAAAGGGAAGAGGGAGAGAGAGAGGGAGGGGGAGAGAGAGAGAGAGATTATTATGCATGCGCGTATTTACATAGAAAATTATTCGTGCGAGGAGGGAAATGAATTAACGTTGTCGCGCAATTATTACGGTCCGCATTTTACGGAACGCGTTTCAGTAATAATGATATCGCATCGTCTGCGAAAATTCCATTATATTAACGTGACAAGCATTAAATGAGACTTTAGTTTCTTTAAATTGGCCTTACGCCGCATTTACGCTGCATCAACGAAGCATGTCAACGAATTATATCTATAATGCACATTTTGTATTTACTTGTATGATACGCTTTTAAATCAATATCTAGAATAATTAAAATATTCCAAACGCGCACTGAGAAAAAATCTGGTTGCGTTAATTAGAATACTGGTAGATTCAAACAGTATGTCTGTTGGAAAATGGACGAACCAGAATTCTTGTAGGAATTACCAGATGAATCTGATTAATTTCTTCCTGTTAAATTTACCAAATTTTCTGGTTAATAATATTAAACTCGCCAGCACCGAGTCGTCTAAAATTTTTTCCATCTAATCTCAAAAGTCTGTTTAATATTCTGAATTCCAACAAGATTATTGGATAAATTCAATCCAGATTATTGAATAAATTATGTTAAATTTAGTTTGTTAGAAATTAAACTGATAAACAGTGCAAGAAGAGGATGCAGTTCAAACACACAAACAGAGAGCTAGCGTCCTCTTTCTGGCACTACTGTTCGTAAGAGAAAAAAAATATACTTTGAATTTAATGTTAATACTAATTCTTTATATACTTTTCATGGCAAATATTGAATACGAGTTAAGTTAAGAGAGTAAGCAAAAAAATTAATATAACAAGAAATTTTAGATTCAACCAGAAAATACTAACCAAATCCTTACACAGTAAAAAACATTTTGTATTTCTGTTAAAATTTTCTCGTGTAAAAATTTTTGTGTTAAATTTTTAACATATTTATTCTTATGTTAATGTAACATATTATCATTGCGTTATTTTGACATTTCTGCGTCGAGTTAATATTCATCGTTTCTAAGAGTTAAAACAACACAATTAATATGTAAATGCACGAATTTTTGATGAAATATGTTATATGTTAAAATGAACAGATAAGTTGTGTTATTTTTCTCTCTATAACAGTTTCCATATGTTAAATCGATATATTTCTTCTCTTATTTATCATAAAAATGTAAGAATAACATTTTCTTTTAATTAAATTTAACATTATAAATATGTTAATTTAACATAAACTTTATTTCCAGATAAAGTTTAAGTGTTACACTTTTGGGTTAATTTTTAAACATATTACTTGTGTTATTTATTTACACACTTGCCTTCTGTTAAATTAACATTAAAATTAGAGTGGATAAATTGGGACACGTGAAACATGTTAAATTTAACACAAAATTTGTTACTGTGTAGTTATAAAAAATCGAGTTATTATAATAACTAAAAATTCTTGTTTGATTTAATCAAAATGCCTTCAATCATATCGTCTTGTTGATACGTAATCAAACGATTTTCTCAGTGTAGAATAATTAAAATATTCTAAAAGCGATAAACAAAGAGGAATATATTATGTTTCTTCTGATATACACATATCAAGATTCAATTGCCCGCCACTTTCACGAAAATGGATTTGCTCCTCCGCAGATCCCCCGCAATTACTCACGGCCGCAATTAAGACAAGTTACTAACAAGGGTTTCCTGCGCTCAAGTGCATTTCCGTATGTGGGTTAACGGATCACCATGCGGCAGCATCCGTCTTCCGTCGGCCCTTACCCGACAAAAGGATTTCCACGGGGCGCAGGAAATACTGGGGGCTAATTTCTGAAATCGAACCAGCTGCAACGACCACCGTTCCTGCCGCCAGCTCGAGCGCCGCGGATGGGGTACATCCATGAATTCCCCGGAAGCCGCTATTATTCTAGAGAGGATCGTACGTATTTTACCGCGGTCGGTGGCAGCGAGAGAGCGCGCGCGGAGAAAGGGGGGCGAACGAGCGATATGGGCAAAGAATACAAGAGACTCGCGGGACCACGAGAGTTGGAATGTCGTCCCGTAATATCGGAAATATATCGCCGGGACTGTAACCACAAGTCATGTTCAATCGAATGAATCGTATGGAATAAAAATAAACCTGCCTACCGCGGAGACGGAAGGTCCAATACCCTCGCGGGGTCCGTGACGCGGGGATACGGGGGGTACAGGATGCGGCGGAGGAAGAAATTCGAGGGAAAGGAAGACACCGACGAGAGAGGAAAGCAGAGACCGGAGGGGAGAAACGGCGTGGGACGGGGAAGACTCGAGGGGGATCGAACAAATGTTCCGGCGGCACATGCATCAAATCCTGAAGTTGCGTGAGAGATGGAGTCCCTGCTTGCTCAGCGGCGAGCCGCGATAAAACGGCCAGGCCGAGTTCGTCCTCTTCATCGTCGTCGGCATTCGCACCGAAACCAAGTTCGAGCGGTACTTAAGGATGTATTGGACGGACTCCGTCTGTCTCAAAAGTTAATCCAAAGTATCAAAAAATTAAAGTTGGGCAGAATACGAATTCTAATTGATCAACAATTTTTTAAAAATCACGAAATCATACTTCAAAATATTCTTTAATATAAATAGGTCTTAATTTCCAAGAAAATGTTGCCACGTTTTATCATCAATATTGCGTCAAACCGATAATCACAGTTATTTTTTAATAATAATTTCAAAACGAGCAAGTAAATCGTTTTAAAACTTTGTGGAAACATTTTTACATGTATGAAGAATATAATATTAGAAAATGAAATTTTTATCATTGTTTTTTTTATAGTTTGTGAATAATTTATTACCTGTCTCTTGAACGTTTACATAAGATTCTATGTTAAAATCGCAAAATTAAAAAATTTATAACTTTTAAAGGAGCAAGTAAAAAAATTTGAAATAATTCATGACGATTTAGAATGTTATTAAGAATGTTAAATTAAAAATTCACGGCGATCTTATTGATTGTAATATATCTCCAATACATCCTTAAGGACGTATTGGACGGACCGTCTGTCTTAAAAGTTAATTCAAAGTATCAAAAAATTAAAGTTGGGCAGAATACGAATTCTAATTGATCAACAATTTTTTAAAAATCACGAAATCATACTTCAAAGTATTCTTTAATATAAATAGGTCTTAATTTCCAAGAAAATGTTACTACGTTTTATCATCAATATTGCATCAAACCGATAATCACAGTTATTTTTCAATAATAATTTCAAAACGAGCAAGTAAATCCTTTTAAAACTTTGTGGAAACATTTTTATATGTATGAAGAATATAATATTAGAAAATGAAATTTTTATCATTGTTTTTTTTATAATTTGTGAATAATGTATTACCTGTCTCTTGAACGTTTACATAAGATTCTATGTTAAAATCGCAAAATTAAAAAATTAATAACTTTTAAAGGAGCAAGTAAAAAAATTTGAAATAATTCATGACGATTTAGAATGTTATTAAGAATGTTAAATTAAAAATTCACGGCGATCTTATTGATTGTAATATATCTCCAATACATCCTTAAGGACGTATTGGACGGACCGTCTGTCTTAAAAGTTAATTCAAAGTATCAAAAAATTAAAGTTGGGCAGAATACGAATTCTAATTGATCAACAATTTTTTAAAAATCACGAAATCATACTTCAAAATATTCTTTAATATAAATAGGTCTTAATTTCCAAGAAAATGTTGCCACGTTTTATCATCAATATTGCGTCAAACCGATAATCACAGTTATTTTTTAATAATAATGTCAAAACGAGCAAGTAAATCGTTTTAAAACTTTGTGGAAACATTTTTACATGTATGAAGAATATAATATTACAAAATGAAATTTTTATCATTGTTTTTTTATAGTTTGTGAATAATTTATTACCTGTCTCTTGAACGTTTACATAAGATTCTATGTTAAAATCGCAAAATTCAAAAATTAATAACTTTTAAAGGAGCAAGTAAAAAAATTTGAAATAATTCATAACGATTTAGAATATTATTAAGAATGTTAAATTAAAAATTCACGGCGATCTCATTGATTGTAATATATCTCCAATACATCCTTAAGGATGTATTGGGCGGAGTGTCTGTCTCAAAAGTTAATCCAAAGTATCAAAAAATTAAAGTTGGGCAGAATACGAATTCTAATTGATCAAAAATTTTTTCAATATCACGAAATCATACTTCAAAGTATTCTTTAATATAAATAAGTCTTAATTTCTAAGAAAATGTTGCCACGTTTTATCATCAATATTGCGTCAAACCGATAATCACAGTTATTTTTTAATAATAATTTCAAAACGAGCAAGTAAATCGTTTTAAAACTTTATGGGAACATTTTTACATTTATGAAGAATATAATATTAGAAAATAAAATTTTTATCATTGCTTTTTATAGTTTGTGAATAATTTATTACCTGTCTCTTGAACGTTTACATAAGATCCTATGTTAAAATCGCAAAATTCAAAAATTAATAACTTTTAAAGGAGCAAGTAAAAAAATTTGAAATAATTCATGACGATTTAGAATGTTATTAAGAATGTCAAATTAAAAATTCACGGCGATCTCATTGATTGTAATATATCTCCAATACATCCTTAAGAGCGCGCGCGCGAGAGAGAGAGAGAGAGGAAGAGAGAGAGAGAGAGGAGAACGCGTACAAAAAGCGTCTAATATACTCTCTCGTTCCGTGATAAAAATTCTCTATTGCTCTTGAATTAAACGCCACGAGCCAACAGAATGAAACATTTCGGGATAATCGTTCACCGCGTATCTACTTAAGCAATCAACGTCGACGTTGCGCATCCATCTTTGTCGGCGTCGATACGAGTAATCCCACCATCGACAAAACTTGGTGCCGAGAAGGTAACAGCTGTCAGGCTGTCCGGGAAATTGAGACAAGAAGGAAAGGATTCTGGAAAAATACAGAGAGAGAGACAGACAGAAAGATAGATAGATAGATAAAGAGAGAAGGAAATACAAAGATTTTTATCTCTTGATAAAATTTTTCCAGATAAACTTTTCTTAGCATCACTTTTGAAGAATATAATCGATTACGCGACTGCGGTTTTTCTAATTAAATTTTTTTATTGTTACTAACATCGAATTAATAATTATTCAAATTTGTTATGAAAAGAGAAAAAAATGTTAAAACTAATAAATACATATGTGTATATAATTTTTCTGATCTTTATAGCAAAACTTAATTAGTCTCTTCGCGTAAGAATAATAATCATATGCAAAACTGTTAATTAAATATACTAAATATACTAAAATCTATTTGACAATTATAATAAAATTCTTAAAACGTTATATCTTCATCTTTAGATCGTTAGATCTTCATCAAAAATGGAAGAAATCAAATTATATAAAAGTGTATATGCAGCAGTTTTATTTTTATTTTGAAGAAAACAAAAGTAACATAAAGAAGATTAACATAAAACAAAAAGATTTATTATTTATAGTAATTGAAATTTTTTATTATTGCTTACCGATTACTAAACAATTAATTCTTCAAAAATTATGGAGAAAACTATTAATGATATAATGTATATACTTTTTTCTCAGTATTAATTCGATATAAATATTTACTATGCCTGCTTTTCAGTTTCTTTAATACTGATTAATTTGCATTTTATTTGACTAGAAAAATAAAAAAGATTAGTTTTAAAAGTAAATTATATTTATATATATGTGCGAAAATATATATCATTTAACTTTATTCGTTATCACACTGAAATTTCATCATTTTCAACGTCAACAATTTTCCGACAATAATTAATCTTGATTTTGATGACACTTCAGGGATTACTCTCAGTACCTGTGCGCAGACGAAAATGCCTTCGCATGCCGTTCCGGCGGCGGTGCCGAGAGACAGAGGAAAACGGAAGAAGTAAAGGAAGAGCAAAGAGAGATACGGGGGAAAATAGCTGCACCAAAAGACAAATACGGCGCCAGACTCGGTTACGTTACAGCCGGCTGCATCCGCGCGACACCTTCTACACGCCTGCCCGCTCTTCCTCTTCGCCCATTTTATACGCCGTTGCCTCTCCGTCTTTGTCCTCTCGACGTACTCTAGATTGTAAGTACGTACCCCCGGAGCTTACGCGAAGGTGGACACGAAAAATTATCCAATCCCCGAGATTTCGTCCCGGAACGTCTTTCGTCTTGGCTCCACGCGCTGGTGGCGGATTCATCCCCGACCATGGATTTAAATGTCAACGCGAATAATCTTTCTTTCATCTTACCCTCTTTTTTTTTGAGATGTAATTTGTTTTTTTTCACATTTTTCTTTAATAACATGTTTTAATAAAGTTGCACGAGTTGTTAAACACAAAAGATTATACAAGAGGAAACATGAAAAATTCTTATACTTGATTCAAATAACGAAAACTTTTGATTCTTCCAAATTCAAAATCTTGTAGAAATTTGGATAATCATCTTAAAACTTTACGTAATACAGAATATGTTTTCGTTTATTTAAAATAAAGATAATTCATTTAATAATTCAATTTTGATTTATATTTGAAATGTACTTAATTTAAAATAGTAATTATATAACTATATTATACAATTAATAATTATATATACATATATAACTATATTGTGTAATCATTAATTATATTATGTAATTATTAATTATGTAATTACTATGTAATTATAAATATATATTATGTAATTATTAATTATGTAATTATTAATTATATAAACTAGTAATTATATTATATAACTATATAGACAAATGCGATTCGCATTTAAAATGATGATGGTTAATATCCACTTTTGATGTATTTTGAGTAAGAAATTGTGTGGAATTACAATTTGATCTCAGCTACCGTGCAAAGATATATTTTTAATATTTATTACGTTTTTATTGAAATATTCCGAATTTTGTTAATCGAAATGATTAACTTTTGGCAGAGAATTTCGCCTTGTGACAGATACACGGCTAACTTCATTGAATTATATTTAATATCTTCTTAACCAGTTAGTACTTGTATAATATTACTTGACCAAATATTTCCTCTGTATCTAAACTTTTGCAATTTTAAACAAATTCTGAATATTATTTCCATGTGTTTTTGTCATTTGAATCGACGTGGTTATACGTTTCCCATAAAAATCCATGTTAATTCGGTGCAAATTAAAATCCTTCTAACTTGCGAACGCTTTAATGAATCGATTTAAAAATTATACTAAAGATTCTAAACATATGTAAGGACATTCTGTACAATTTCCATTAAATTCTCAATATTTTGAAAATAGGTACAAAACATCCTTAAAAAAATTGTATATTAAAATTGGTATATTAAAAAAATTCGACTAATATTCGAATAATTTAAAATTTGACTTGGATCAGTGATATTTTCGTACAGATCGCTAAACATTTACAGATTTGTTTACTGAATATCGCGAATACAGGTCTGAATCGGAATGATTAACTTTTGGCAGAGAATTTTGCCTTGTGACAAATGTATGGCTAACTTCTTTGAATTATATTTAATATCTTTTTAACCAGTTAGTACTTGTGTAATATTATTTGACCAAATATTTCCTCTGAATCTAAACTTTTGCAATTTTAAACAAATTCTGAATATTATTTCCATGTGTTCTTGTCATTTGAATCGACGTGGTTATAAGTTTCCCATAAGAACACATGTTAATTCGGTGCAAATTAAAATCCTTATAATTTGTGAACGCTTTAGTGAATCGATTTAAAAATTGTACTGAAGATTCTAAACATATATAAGGACAATCTGTACAATTTCCATTAAATTCTCAATATTTTGAAAATAGGTACAAAACATCCTTAATTAAGATAAACGTATCGTTCGGCCGTTTTCAATTAGCTTCACGTTGCTCGATGATAAAAGTTCAGATGGAGCGCACGTGTAACTAAAACTCCGCGGTCTAATAATTAGTTCTTCGCGAGAGGCGGCGGGAATAGTGCGGGCGGCTGCCGACAAATTCAATTGGTTCCTCGTGAGGGTACCCTTGATTATAACTGGACCACTGGGGAAAAAGAAGCGGGCAATGATATTTGCCCGGTTTTCGACTCCCGGCACGTTTCCCCGTAAATTACGAGGAGAGTTTCGTGCGCCCTTTTCCGCGGCGGGGTGTTCTCGATTTTCCGCATTGTACCTCAACGCGAGAAGAATTTCACGTGCCGGCGGAAACGCGTTATTAAAGTCTGCGATTTTCTACCCCATCTTCCCTTCATACTTCCTCCTCGCGCTCTTCGTTTCCCTCTCTCGCTCTCGCTGTCTGGTATGCGTCCGGGCGAAACTTCTTCGCTCCTTCGTGAATTGTTTTAGAGCAACGCGAACGGGAAAGCCAACGCACGAGTGGATGAAGAGAAGAAGAACGAGGGAGCGGAAGACAACAGGGGGCGAAAACTTTTCGCGAGAGAGTGGGGGACAAGTTAACGTTCTCCCCTCTGGCCTCGAGACCGCGTAAAAAGGAGACGTCGAGGTCAAGAAGCCCCTTACGTATTCTGCAAGCTCAGGTTTACACATCCGAGTTATGGCCAGAAAAATCGGAAGTTCGCGGCCGGAAAGTGGCTGCGGAGTGCCTCGCGTGTGACGCGCATAATAAAGTCGCTGGGATGCGACTTGGGGAAACGTTTGCTGGGACCCGGAAGTGAAATGTCGGAGAAGAAGTGCCACCAGCGTGCCAAATTCGATTTTCAGAGGAGTGAGACGGCGCAATCCGGCAGTAGAGCATACTTACATAGCAGGAAGACAATGTTCGCGGGCCCTCGAGAGGGCAGTCGTAAAATCTCGCAAACACAAACTACTTTGGAATAGCGGGATTTTATAAGATGTACGTGATGCTGTCAGACATCTTACAAATGGCCATTCTGCGAAAATCTTAATGATAGCTTTAAAAAAAAAAAACTTAAATCTAACGTACATTTGCAGTAAAATTTATGATCATTGACGATTTTTCATATCTTGATTAAAAAAATACGAAGAGTCGATGCATCGATTGAAAAGTTTTTCTGTTTCCCCTCGATATATATTTCTCTTTAAATTCGAGATTTTTATCATTTCATATATTACATCTCTCACATTATCGTGTTCTCTATTCGCATTTAAGAAAGAAAATATGTGGAAGTATTGCATTTGTGTAAGAGCCGCAGGCGTAATTTCGCTTTCAGAAGCGCAGGAGAATTTTCGTAAGCTCGACACCGACTACCTCTCGCCTATAACGCCCGCGGATCCTCGGCAGTAGAGGGAGGACAAACCCGTTATTATGAAAATCCTTAGCGGGCGAAAGCCAGGGTTATAAGCATGAATAAAATAAGCGGTATTAAAATCCACTTTCTTCTCCCTCTTTTCTCCCCTGCACCTGTCCCATCTTCGACGCCTCCTTCCAACTCCTCGTAGGCGCCGAGTTCGGCTTCGCGGGCGGAGTAATGGCATTCCTCTTCTCCTTTCTCTTCGTCCTCCTCAACAATTTACTTCGTTTCGGAGCGCTTCTCTATCTAAGCCCGAGGCGATGTTCTCCCTGTCTCTGCCGATTCTCTGAGAAACGTGATTCAACGCGAGGTCTTTTAGTGAGCAAAACTCGCCAGAAACGACATCTACAATAGTCGAGAGAGACGACTGATCGATCATCGTCGACGTAATTTTGAGAAATGTATGGTAAACCTTCACGCGAACTCAAAACTCACGATAAAATTTCCAAGAGCGAAAGAGAGAACTAAACAGAAAAAATATGTACACGTATGTTAATTAAGGATGTTTCTGTACTATTTTCAAAATATTGAGAATTTAATGAAAATTAAAGTAAAGAATGTCCTTACATATGTTAGAATCTTCAGTCGCAATTTTTAAATCGATTCGAAATAATATTCAGAATTTATTTAAAATTTGCAAAAGTTTAGATACAAAGGAAATATTTGATCAAATAATATTATACAAGTACTAACTGATTAAAAAGATATTAAATATAATTTAATGAAGTTAGCCATGTATCTGTCACAAGGCGAAATTCTCTGCCAAAAGTTAATCATTCCGATTCAGACCTGTATTCGTACGATCTGTACGAAAATATCACTGACCCAAGTCAAATTTTAAATTATTCGATTATTAGTCAAATTTTTTTAATATATCAATTTTTAATATACAATTTTTTTAATATACAATTTATGTTTTGTACCTATTTTCAAAATATTGAGAATTTAATGAAAATTGTACAGAATGTCCTTACATATGTCCTTACATATGTTTAGAATCTTCAGTATTTTTAAATCGATTCACTAAAGCGTTCATAAGTTAGAAGAATTTTAATTTGCACCGAATTAATATGTGTTCTTATGGGAAACGTATACGACGTCGATTCAAATGACAAAAACAAATGGAAATAATATTCAGAATTTGTTTAAAATTTGCAAAAGTTTAGATACAGAGGAAATATTTGGTTAAATAATATTATACAAGTACTAACTGGTTAAAAAGATATTAAATATAATTTAATGAAGTTAGCCATGTATCTGTCACAAGGCGAAATTCTCTGCCAAAAGTTAATCATTCCGATTCAGATCTGTATTCGTACGATCTGTACGAAAATATCACTGACCCAAGTCAAATTTTAAATTATTCTATTATTAGTCAAATTTTTTTAATATATCAATTTTTAATATACAATTTTTTTAAGGATGTTTTGTACCTATTTTCAAAATATTGAGAATTTAATGAAAATTGTACAGAATGTCCTTACATATGTTTAGAATCTTCAGTACAATTTTTAAATAGATTCATTAAGGCGTTCACAAGTTATAAGGATTTTAATTTGCACTGAATTAGGATGTATTCTTAATGGAAACGTATAACCGCGTCGATTCAAATGACAAAAACACTTGGAAATAATATTCAGAATTTGTTTAAAATTTGCAAAAGTTTAGATACAGAGGAAATATTTGGCCAAATAATATTATACAAGTACTAACTGGTTAAAAAGATATTAAATATAATTTAATGAAGTTAGCCATGTATCTGTCACAAGGCAAAATTTTCTGCCAAAAGTTAATCATTTCGGTTAACAAAATTCGGAATATTTCAGTAAAAACGCAATAAATATTAAAAAATACATCTCTGCACCGCAGAGATCAAATTGTAATATTCCACACAATTTCTTACTTAAAATACACCAAAAGTGGATATATTCGTCAATATTGATTTTCAGCTACTTTTTGCTGGGATAGACATACAAAACATCCTTAAAAGATTGATAAGATCACTTAAAGATTTAATGAAGGATAGATTCTCCGCAGCCATTTGACGCTTAAAAGACCAAGTTCAAGTTTCGCAGATATTCTTTTCATAAAATCGAATATACCACTTATATTGCCGAGTCGGTTTTATACAATCCCACAGTATACGACTTACATGCATGGATACAAATGTTGGAATGAATTATTCGGAGCCTATCTTTCCTTCCCGCGAGAATCGAGCGACTGGTTTTAGAGGTAGTTCTATGGTAATGACAGAAGTACATGAATATTGAAGGAGTAATCTTCACGGTTTATGGTGTGTCCTTTTCGCGACGTGGTCTCTATAGCTGGCGACGGGGTTGGGTCAATATCGGTTTTAAAGTTCGCTATTTTTTACGGCGTCAAATAAATGAGCCGGTCGAGATAAATGGCGAGAGAATGCTGATATTATCGGGCGATCCATTTTTCACTCAATCGATATTGTTCGTATCGGAATGTGGCGGAGCCAATCCGAGAAGTGAATAATTAATTATACCGCTGTAATCAGTAAAAATATTTGATCAATATCGTTAAGTTAAATGAAGCCCGATTTAAATCTGATATTCTCCGCTGGCAATATTCATCGCGTCCGATGTGCGCAGTAATAAAATAACGTGTGCCGTGTTATAAAAGCAGATTCACTGTATATTCTAACGAGCAATTATGATCGAACAGAGTTTGATGGGTCGACAATAAGCAGTAATTGCATGGATGTCCAATTAACATCTGCATTTATTTTAAAAAGACCTGTAGTATAGCCTCTCTATTATTTCCTGTATCAATTTAACGATGCCTTAGTTAATAGATCGTTTTCAATTTCAGACAACGTCAATGTTACTAGAATGACAAAAAATCAATACTATTTCCCTTTTTGCTTCCCGTTTCAATCAGTTTCAATTGTAGTTTTAAATGCTAAATGCTTTTCAATGAGATTTATAATTTTAATATGTTTTTTATTTTATAATAAGTAAAAACAAGAGTAATATAAACTAGATGGAAATTAATATTGACCGACGTCGAAGAAATCAATGTTGAGAGATTATAAAAAAATCGCATAATCTCAACGATTTAAAATGTTATTGAAATAAAGAGGAGACACGTGAAGGTTACGAAAGCTGGATGCGCTCCAAGGCATGCAAGTAAATGGTGTCTCAACATGAACCTTCTCGGTCGAAGCTGATGGTAGAGAAGATTAAAAGTTCCCCTCCGAGGTTTATTCGGTCAGCATACAAAAGAGTACCGTTTTTTAATTCTTAATTCGTCCGTAATCAATTCTTCAAGGAAACTTGTAAAATTCTATTTAGAAATCTATTTAGAAGTTATAAAAAAAATGTGTTCGCGTGCGTATAAATATTTTGTCATACTTTAAAATTTTTAATAACGGTGTATTCGTATAAATACTTTATCATGCTTTGAAATTTTTAACAACAGTGTCATTCCCTTCATATTTGACAAATTTTATATATAAAAATTACATTGAAATATACTTTAGAAATAACTCACGAACACGTTATTAATAAATTCAGATCAGGTAGCACAAATGAATTAAAATGATCATTAATATGATATTATTTTCTGCTATTTACAGATCTTTTCTTTTTCTAAATTTATTATCTTAAGGATGTTTTGTATGTACAATCCCAGCAAAAAGTAGTTGAAAATTAATATTGACGAATATCCACTTTTGGTGTATTTTGAGTAAGAAATTGTATTTTGAGTAAGAAATTGGAATATTACAATTTGATCTCTGCAGAGATGTATTTTTTAATATTTATTGCGTTTTTACTGAAATATTCCTAATTTTGTTAATCGAAATGACTAACTTTTGGCAGAGAATTTCGCCTTGTGATAGATACATGGCTAACTTTATTGAATTATATTTAATATCTTTTTAACCAGTTAGTATAATATTATTATTACTTGTATAATATTATTTGACCAAATATTTCCTCTGTATCTAAACTTTTGCAAATTTTAAACAAATTCTGAATATTATTTCCATGTGTTTTTGTCATTTGAATCGATGTGGTTATATGTTTCCCATAAGAACACATGTTAATTTGATGCAAATTAAAATCTTTATAACTTGTGAACGCTTTAGTGAATCGATTTAAAAATTGTACTGAAGATTCTAAACATATGTAAGGACATTCTGTACAATTTTCATTAAATTCTCAATATTTTGAAAATAGATACAAAACATCCTTAAAATTTTCCATAAGGTAAATGGCTATAACTTCGTCAGCGGATATAATTTCGTCAGGCCTTCTTAAAATTAAATAAATTAAGCAATCTCGCGCATATCGACTATATTTCCCGATTTGAAACGATGTTCAAATCGTTTTCAAATTAGGAAATATAGTCGATGTACGCGAAATTGCTTAATTTATTTAATTTTAAGAAGGCCTGACGAAATTATATCCGTTGACGAAATTATAGCCATTTACCTTAATTATCAAATATCCTGATAATTGATACTATAAATTTATTATATATTTTTACTTGAAATTTCTTATTTTTTAATCAAAGAAATTCAATATTTCATTTTTATGTATTATGTTAATTTGGTGCAAATTAGAATTCTTCTAACTTGTGAACGCTTTAGTGAATCGATTTAAAAATTGTACCGAAGATTCTAAACATATGGACATTCTGTATAATTTTCATTAAATTCTCAATATTTTGAAAATAGGTACAAAACATCCTTAAAAGTGTATTCTGGAAATAAAAATCCATACTTTTCTTTTATTCCTTGATTTATTATCAAGTTATATATCACAAAATATTTAGTAAAAATTTACTGCGAGATGTCTCTTGATTATTTTTGGAAAAAATATACTTCTAAATATAGTCTTATTTGACAGCGTATAAAAAAAATGTTTACAAGACTTCGTCAAGAATGTCTAAATCGTTATTAAAGACTCAGTCGTGAGAATATTCTACCGCTTGCCCCAGAAAGAAATGCAATGTTGAGATCTAGCAAGAATTAATATGCGCTTCATGATTGATGTGAACATCTAACTTGATAGTCTGTTTTGAAAATAGGTACAAAACATCCTTAATTTACTACTGTTTTGAACAAAATGCTAAGTTTTTTATCAGTGCTAGGCTTTTATCATGCTAAGTTGTTTATCACATTAAAACTAGTACAGCAACTAATTAAGAGTCTTCTGTAGATTTTCTTTTTTATACGACTGGCCTATTGTCACCCCTATTTTTAATGAACTAGAGATACGTATCAATTGCGACGGACAATTATTCATTGCGTTACGTTTATATCAGTTCTAAAGTGGCAATAAGATGGCGAGATAAGTGATGCAGCATCTAAAGAATACAACAGGCACTCGAGTCCCCCGCATGAGAGATACGGAAGATAGGGAAGCGGGGTGCGAGAACTGGATGAGCTCCAAGGCACATGGGTGGTGTCGCGTGCAACGGGCGATCTCACTTGCGGTCTTCGTGTGTGTCGAGAGTCACGTCGAGAGGCCCATCGTCGTCCGCGCGACTCGGCGCGTCATCATTGTCTATTCTTCCTTACTTCGTCACGTTTTTGCCGCCCCGGAATTCTGCCTATGTCGTGTTACCATGGCTACACCGTGACGAGAGTGGTGCGTACACAAAGGTATCAGTCCGTGCTCGTTTCTTTTCGCGACGGCCGACGTGTACGTCGAGAAGAGGGTGGCGAGGTTCGGTATGCGAGACCCTTTGCGCGCTGTTGCAAAAGGGTTCCGACAACGTGTGGAGGTGCAAGCGATTGCGCCGCGATTAATTTTCATTGCTACGCTCTTTTCATAATCTGCTTGTGTGTTTGCTATTTTAATTAGGAGCGGCTTTCTATCTCTAAAAGGGAAAAGTAGAAAAGTCTCTATGTGGAATTTTTCAGACATGTTACCAGCGCCATTATGTTCGAGTTTTACTTAAAGATTAAGATTTAATCAAAATTTGTTTCATTTTTTGATAAAATATTTAATAAAATAATTATTGCAATGAAATTATTATTATATTTTTGGAACGGCTTTCTATCTCTAAAAGGGGAAAATAGAAAAGTCTCTACGTAGAATTTCTCAGACATATTACCAGCGCCATTATGTTCGAGTCTTACTTAAAGATTAAGATTTAATCAAAATTTGTTTCATTTTTTGATAAAATATTTAATAAAATAATTATTGCAATGAAATTATTATTATATTTTTGGAACGGCTTTCTATCTCTAAAAGGAGAAAATAGAAAAGTCTCTACGTAGAATTTCTCAAACATATTACCAGCGCCATTATGTTCGAGTCTTACTTAAAGATTAAGATTTAATCAAAATTTGTTTCATTTTTTGATAAAATATTTAATAAAATAATTATTGCAATGAAATTATTATTATATTTTTGGAACGGCTTTCTATCTCTAAAAGGGGAAAATAGAAAAGTCTCTACGTAGAATTTCTCAGACATATTACCAGCGCCATTATGTTCGAGTCTTACTTAAAGATTAAGATTTAATCAAAATTTGTTTCATTTTTTGATAAAATATTTAATAAAATAATTATTGCAATGAAATTATTATTATATTTTTGAAACGGCTTTCTATCTCTAAAAGAAAAAAGTAGAAAAGTCTCTACGTGGAATTTCTCAGATATGTTACCAGCACCATTATGTTCGAGTCTTACTTAAAGATTAAGATTTAATAAAAATTTGTTTCATTTTTTGATAAAATATTTAATAAAATAATTATTGCAATGAAATTATTATTATATTTTTGGAACAGCTTTCTATCTCTAAAGGGAAAAAGTAAAAAAAGTCCCTATGTGGAATTTCTCGGACATGTTACCAGCGCCATTATGTTCGAGTCTTACTTAAAGATTAAGATTTAATCAAAATTTGTTCCATTTTTTGATAAAATATTTAATAAAATAATTATTGCAATGAAATTATTATTATATTTTTGGAACGGCTTTCTATCTCTAAAAGGGGAAAATAGAAAAGTCTCTACGTAGAATTTCTCAGACATATTACCAGCGCCATTATGTTCGAGTCTTACTTAAAGATTAAGATTTAATC
This sequence comes from Camponotus floridanus, assembly GCF_003227725.1. NCBI lineage: Eukaryota > Metazoa > Arthropoda > Insecta > Hymenoptera > Formicidae > Camponotus > Camponotus floridanus. Next base: position 514,433 of record NW_020229670.1, on the reverse strand, counting down.
AAAATTTGTTTCATTTTTTGATAAAATATTTAATAAAATAATTATTGCAATGAAATTATTATTATATTTTTGAAACGGCTTTCTATCTCTAAAAGAAAAAAGTAGAAAAGTCTCTACGTGGAATTTCTCAGATATGTTACCAGCACCATTATGTTCGAGTCTTACTTAAAGATTAAGATTTAATAAAAATTTGTTTCATTTTTTGATAAAATATTTAATAAAATAATTATTGCAATGAAATTATTATTATATTTTTGGAACAGCTTTCTATCTCTAAAGGGAAAAAGTAAAAAAAGTCCCTATGTGGAATTTCTCGGACATGTTACCAGCGCCATTATGTTCGAGTCTTACTTAAAGATTAAGATTTAATCAAAATTTGTTCCATTTTTTGATAAAATATTTAATAAAATAATTATTGCAATGAAATTATTATTATATTTTTGGAACGGCTTTCTATCTCTAAAAGGGGAAAATAGAAAAGTCTCTACGTAGAATTTCTCAGACATATTACCAGCGCCATTATGTTCGAGTCTTACTTAAAGATTAAGATTTAATAAAAATTTGTTTCATTTTTTGATAAAATATTTAATAAAATAATTATTGCAATGAAATTATTATTATATTTTTGAAACGGCTTTCTATCTCTAAAAGAAAAAAGTAGAAAAGTCTCTACGTGGAATTTCTCAGATATGTTACCAGCACCATTATGTTCGAGTCTTACTTAAAGATTAAGATTTAATAAAAATTTGTTTCATTTTTTGATAAAATATTTAATAAAATAATTATTGCAATGAAATTATTATTATATTTTTGGAACAGCTTTCTATCTCTAAAGGGAAAAAGTAAAAAAAGTCCCTATGTGGAATTTCTCGGACATGTTACCAGCGCCATTATGTTCGAGTCTTATTTAAAGATTAAGATTTCATAAAAATTTGTTTCATTTTTTGTGATAAAATATTTAATAAAATAATTTGATAAAATAATTATTGCAATGAAATTATTATTATATTTTTCAAAGCAAAATTTGATCCACTGTTTAATAAATTATTTAATTATATATCACATGTCTCGTCGCGGCGTCCTTTTTCACTCTTATCTTTTGACTAATTTTTTCCTACAAAGTCCCATTATCTTCGAATGCTTTTTTATGCAAGTATTGTCCACGCGTGACGCTGTCAGAAGCAAGATTACGATCCGTGATCGTATCTTCATTGTATACGCTTTAGAAAGGAAGCTATTACTTTTTTCATTCGAAATTGTTCTGCGCTCGGTAAACGTTGTAAAGGATAAATTCCATTCGACCCGTCCCTCTTCTCACATGAAATTAAATCGTTACGCGCCGAACAATACGCGTACCGAATTTCTCGAGAGATGCGTAATGACAATAATAATACCGCCGAGACGCATTTCTGAAGGAGCCAGGAATGCGGATGAAGGAATAATGAGAATGTTTTGTTATGATGTCGCGGATATAACTACCAAGATTCTTCGTACAAAATCTATTGTATGCCACGTACGGTAAAGCATGGGAAACGACACGGATAGACTCCTGTGACCGCGAACGATACTATTGGCGATCGCGATACCATGGTTGTCGCGGATAACCCACGCATGCAAAGCAGTCGCAATTAAGCCGGGATGATTTGCATAAAGGTATTGTTTAATGGGAGAGAACGGCCGAGAGTAGGCGAGAGACAAGGGACAGCGCGCGCTGGTCGGAAGAGAAATGCCAGTGATGAGCTCACGATAATTCGATTGCATTCCGTTGCATCCTGTGCACTGGATGACGGTCAATGTTCAGCGACTAGGCAGCATTGCAACGAGTGTCGATTAGCTGTAAATTGTAGCCGTGAAATGCGAACATCTGGGATGAAAAATGACAGCTGTAGCGCGCGATTCTGAAAGTACTCGTTTCATTTTGTGCAATATTAATGTAATACCTATGTCTTTTACATCTCGGAGACATAATCTTACACTGAGAAAAAAATCTGGTTCCATTAAATAGAATTCTGACAGATTTAACCAGTATGTCGGTTCGAAAATGGACGAACCAGAATTTTTATAGGAATTACTAGATGAATATGATTAATCTTTCTGTTAAATTTATCAAATTTTCTGATTAATAATACTAAACTCGCCAGCATCAAGTCATCTAAAATTTTTTCCATCTAATCTCAAACGTCTATTTAATATTCTGAATTCCAACAAGATTAATGGATAAATTCAATCCAGATTATCGAATAAATTATTTTAAATTCAATTTGTTGGAAATTAAACTGATAAACAGTGATGCAAGAAGAGGATGCAGATCAAACACACACAATCAGAGAGCTAGCGTCCTCTTTCTGGCACTACTGTTCGTAAGAAAAAAAATACTTTGGATTTAATGTTAATATTAATTCTTTATATACATTTTATGGCAAATATTGAATACGAGTTAAAAGAGTAAGCAAAGAAATTAATTTAACAAGAAATTTTATAGATCCAACCAGAAAATACTAACCAAATGCTTATAGTAAAATCTATTAAATGTCCTACACGGTAAAACATTTTGTATTTCTGTTAAAATTTTCTCATGTAAAAATTTTTGTATTAAATTTTTAACATATTCTTATGTTAATGTAACATATTATCATTGCGTTATTTTGACATTTCTGCGTTGAGTTAATATTCACCGTTTCTAAGAGTTAAAACAACACAATTAATATGTAAATGCACGAATTTTTGATGAAATATATTATATGTTAAAATGAATAGATAAGTTGTGTTATTTTTCTCTCTATAACAGTTTCCATATGTTAAATTGACATATCTCTTCTGTTATTGATCATAAAAATGTAAGAATAACATTTTCTTTTAATTAAATTTAACATTATAAATATGTTAATTTAACATAAACTTTATTTTCAGATAAAGTTCAAGTTACACTTTTGTGTTAATTTTTTACATACTTGTGTTATTTATTTACATACTTGCCTTCTGTTAAATTAACATTAAAATTAGAGTGTATAATTGGGACACGTGAAATATGTTAAATTTAACACAAATTTTTTTACTGTGTAGTTATAAAAAAATCGAGTTATTATAATAACTAAAAATTCTTGTTTGATTTAACCAAAATGTCCTCAATCATATACGTCTTGTTGATACATAATCGAACGATTTTTCTCAGTGTAGTCTATTCTTCTGTCTTCGCGCAGGTCACTACTTATTTTAAGACACATAGAAATATGAATATGTTTATCAATCATTCAGGAAGAACGAATTCCATGTATAGTATAATTGCAGACGCATAAAAGGATTAACGTAACGGATCAACCGTAACAGAGAAATGATCGTGTAGAGCGTCGTCATGTCGCTTTATATCCCGTTTGTAGGAAAGCCGGACGTCAATCTTTCTTAGATTAACGCATTCCCTACCCGGTAAAGCGTTTGGGGCGATGATTTATGATGTTATATTTCCCCTCGCGGCATTTGAAATGGAGACGTTTCAATGGTAACGTCCGCGCGAGGGCTTTTGCGCGACACGACGTCCTGAAAAGCGCGGCCTCGAGAGTAGCTGTTAGCGGAAACGGCCATTAGGAACGTATCGAAGTTATTAATTTTCGCCATCGTCACGTTGCTCGCAACAAGCGTATCGCTTCGTCCAAATATCGCTCCATGACTTTGCGAAGGAGGCAAGATAGATCGAGCTTCAATGGAATATTTTCAGCTACGTCCATTCATCTATGAAACACCGTGAATTCACAAATGTAGCTTGCTTATTTCGCAAAAGAATTGATCGTTTCGTCTAGACATGTCTCAATGAATAAATATGATCATTATTTTCGCGCACAATGAGTAGTATGGACGTTCGAATGTTCGATTTCTATTTTCATGGATATTTATACTTGCGACTTATATATTATCACTTTTATATCATCACGTAAAAAGAATTACAATTTCTGCAAATTTTTTGCATTAATAAATTTCACCAAGATTCATATTCGTTTTCTAATATTTATAAAAAAATTTTAACAATAGTGAGAGAGAATACTATAAGATTATAGATATTTATCGTAGAACTTTAACCTAACAATAAGAAAAAACGGAAATAAATTTCAATACTTTTGTTCCTAAAGTTTTTCCAATATTTCATCATTTTCTCTATACGTGTGTCTTATGAGAAATTCTTTTTAAATATGACTCCTTTTTCTTTTTCTTTTCGAACAAATTCTTAATTAAAAAAAATCCTTTTCGTAAGTAAACGAAATAAATTGATGAAAGATATAGTACTCGGAAAGATATTAAAATATGTTGAAGAATCGCGCGCACGAATTATTTTATTTATCTAAGTTTCCTTATTTGCGGTACTTTGTTTTACGAGTCCTGCGCAAAGGTGAGACGCTATAAGCCATAAAGTAGTATGATGGCGTTAAAAGCATATACTCGTATCTTTTTATTACCTTCATCATTCAATTGATGCGCCACTAAGAAAGTTAAGCTTATGTCGCTTTATCACCTATATAGCATTAAAGGACTTGACTTTGCCTTAATATACGGGGGGCTTAATTTCTCTCGCGCCATGAAAGTGTTTTTACGAATAGCTGTTAAATATTGTCGATCAAATTACCGAAATTGGCGAAATGATTGAAACTCGATCAAAATCTCACAGTAAAAAATTTTGTGTTAAATTTCACATATTTCACATGTCCCAATTTATCCACCCTAATTTTAATGTTAATTTAACAGAAGGCAAGTATGTAAATAAATAATACAAGCAATATGTTTAAAAATTAACACAAAATTGTAACACTTAAACTTTATCTGGAAATAAAGTTTATGTTAAATTAACATATTTATAATGTTAAATTTAGTTAAAAGAAAATGTTATTCTTACATTTTTATGATCAATAACAGAAGAGATATGTCGATTTAACATATGGAAACTGTTATAGAGAGAAAAATAACACAACTTATCTGTTTATTTTAACATATAACATATTTCATCAAAAATTCGCGCATTTATATATTAATTGTGTTGTTTTAACTCTTAGGAACGGTGAATATTAACTCGACGCAGAAATGTCAAAATAACGCAATGATAATATGTTACATTAACATAAGAGTATATTAAAAATTTAACACAAAAATTTTTACACGAGAAAATTTTCACAGAAATACAAAATGTTTTTTACCGTGCTCTGTTCATTTTCATTGAGACATGTAACAGTATCACTTTAATCTTTTAACGGTACGCGTCAACAAGAACGGAATGGGACGTTCTCGGAAACGATATTTTATTTATCGCTACATTTTCACCAAATTATTATATCTCGTGTTGTGTCATCCGAGATGAAAAACCAATCGACAAAGGTAACGTCGCTAAAAGCACAATAACTGAGCCGCGAATTGCGATGGACAAATCGCGTTACGGCAATCGTTGCAGAGCGCCATGCGACTCGCTTTTTCCTCTTTGCGCAAAAGTTCCTCTTGATTGGCAACAGTGATTCAATTGCTCGTACGGAAACACAGCCAGGACACGGGCCGTCAGAGAGCAATCGCGTTAAAAAGCCGTTGGGTTTGTCGTTCGAGAAAACGTGTTCCGTTTCGCCTCCTTTTTTTTCCATTTGCCAGCGGACCGAATGTATTTTCGATCGGACTTTACCCGCGAAAAACGACGAAATAAAGTCGCAATTCGCGTCGTTATACAGAAGCCCGAGGACTGATCACGCATCCTTCATGATAAAAAAATAAAGAAAAATAATGGAAAAAAAATCCCGTAAAATATATCGCTTTTAACAGCTCGAGGCGAAAAGAGAGTTAGATTTTAATCAAATTTAACATATTTCACGTGTCCCAATTTACCCACTCTAATTTTAATGTTAATTTAACAAAAGGCAAGTATGTAAATAAATAACACAAGTAATATGTTTAAAAATTAACACAAAAGTGTAACACTTAAACTTTATCTGGAAATAAAGTTTATGTTAAATTAACATATTTATAATGTTAAATTTAATTAAAAGAAAATGTTATTCTCACATTTTTATGATCAATAACAGAAGAGATATGACGATTTAACATATGGAAACTATTATAGAGAGAAAAATAATCCAACTTATCTGTTCATTTTAACATATAACATATTTCATCAAAAATTCGCGCATTTACATATTAATTGTGTTGTTTTAACTGTTAGAAACGGTGAATATTAATTTAATGCAGAAATGTCAAAATAACGCAATGATAATATATTACATTAACATAAGAGTATATAAAAAATTTAACACACAAATGTTTACACGAGAAAATTTTAACAGAAATACAAAATATTTTTTACCGTGTCCGTAAAAGATTTCAAGTACGAATTTATGTGTCACAATCCACACTGTTATGGAAGGAGACATTTCAAAAGTTGTTTGAAACTATCGATTGATTTTCCTTTCGCATCTATTCCTTGATCCACGTTTAAAAGTCACTGATCCTTATTCTCCGCAAGTTGTCGTTCTATTGCGCGAAACTTTGCACGACACGACGAATTTAATCGCACGTCATAGAGAATACAAACGCAATCGCCGCTGTTGGATTTTAGATGAAAGCTCGGCATGTTGGATGTACGATTCAATGCGCGACGAGATATACACAAACGCAGGTTTCCCTATCGGAGTTCTGATCCAGACAGACCAGATCTGCTTTCCCACAGATGCGTATTTAGCAATCAGTGGCCAAGGAATCAATCCACCGAGTAAGCATTCCAGCAATTGAATTTGCAACGACTATCAATTTACGCACGATATCCACCTTTCCGATACATTGGGCAAACCAGTTTCTTGTTTCAAACTGATGTACGCGTATGTAAATTTATTAATACTACTGATATTTATCAATTATGAATGTCATTGTCTTTTATCGTGCACGATAAAAAACTTTTATCGTGCACGATAAAAAACATTTTGTATTTCTGTGAAAATTTTCTCGTGTAAACATTTTTGTGTTAAATTTTTAACATACTCTTATGTTAATATAACATATTATCATTGCATTATTTTGACATTTCTGCGTTGAGTTAATATTCACCGTTCCTAAGAGTTAAAACAACACAATTAATATGTAAATGCACGAATTTTTGATGAAATATGTTATATGTTAAAATGAACAGATAAGTTGTGTTATTTTTCTCTCTATAACAGTTTCCATATGTTAAATCGACATATCTCTTCTGTTATTTATCATAAAAATATAAAAATATCATTTTCTTTTAATTAAATTTAACATTATAAATATGTTAATTTAACATAAATTTTATTTCCAGATAAAGCTTAAGTGTTACACTTTTGTGTCAATTTTTAAACATATTACTTGTGTTATTTATTTACATACTTGCCTTCTGTTAAATTAACATTAAAATTAGAGTGAAATGGGGACATGTGAAATATGTTAAATTTAACACAAAATTTTTTACTGTGTGTTCTTTTTATATGTAATTTTATAATTTTCCTTGAATTACAATTGAAGTTTATTTCTTCGTAACTACATCGTGTAATTAATATTTTAAATTATCCTGCATATTAAAAAAATAATTTAATGTCATGTTTGATATGAAAATCTTTAAAAAAGTTAGATTTTTTCGCAGAAAAAATATAATTGAACTAAAAATTATTAATAAAAAATAATCAACACAAAATCTCCTTTTTTTCTCCGTTAATACTTTGTTAATAAAATTTCCACTTAATGTCATATTTGATGTTAAAATGTCAAGATAACTATCCTGAAAAAACCGTCATACTAATAACATGTCTATGGGAAAAAAGATATACGAGGATACCTACGTATCCAAGTTCCATCGTTATTTCTTATTTGAACAGCTGAAGTTCACTTGTCGCACACGGAATTTCATGGCGGCTTCGAGGCACAAGCAGCGCAACGACACACAATCATCGGTTCCGGTGCAACCGTCACAGTAAGCGGAACGTGACGTTGGCGAAATGCACTTGCACGAAGGGAAACGAAGGATAAACGCATCATTCCAGCGGGATCCCATCCATACAAACGATGCATTTCGTCACGGAAAATTCAATGTATCTTGTTTCATCTTGTTATTATAATTCGTAAATATTGTTTTAGAAACCAACAGCAATTTAGCGATTTCTTTCTCTTTTTTTTTTTTTCAAAATATAGTCACATTAAATTACATTAAATGCTTCCATAATATTAGAGAATCAATCCTTCACTGAGAAAAATCGTTTGATTGCAAATTTATGCAATAACAAGAGCGTCCATTACAACAATGTCATAGATTTTTTTCGGACGCGCAATAAAATATTACGTAGGATTCCTTTCTTACAAAAAAAAAAATAATACAAAATAATAAAAATAATAAAAATAAATAATACAAAATAATAAAAATAAATAATATAAATATAATATTAATAATATCATAATTTTTTTCAGACGTGCACTGAAAAAATCGTTTGATTGTACCAACAAGACGTATATGATTGAAGATATTTTGGTTAAATCAAACAAGAATTTCTAGTTATCATGATAATACTCGATTTTTTATACTATAACTAGAACCTTTTAATAGATTTTACTATAAGGATTTGGTTAGTATTTTCTGGTTGAATCTATAAAATTTATTGTTACATTAATTTCTTTGCTTATTCTCTTAACTTAACTTGTATTCAATATTTGCCATAAAATGTATATAAAGAACTAGTATTAAATCCAAAGCATATTTTTTTTCTGTTACGAAGAGTAGTGCCAGAAAAAGGACGCTCTCTGATTGTGTGTGTTTGAGCTGCATCCTGTTCTTGCATCACTGTTTATCAGTTTAATTTCTAACAAACTGAATTTAAAATAATTTATTCAATAATCTTGATTGAATTTATCCAATAATCTTGTTGGAATTCAGAATATTAAACAGACTTTTGAGATGCAAAAAAATTTAGACGACTTGGTGCTAGCGAGTTTAATATTATCAACCAGAAAATTTGGTAAATTTAACAGAAGGAAGTTAATCAGATTCACCTGGTAATTCCTATAAGAATTCTGGTTCGTCCATTTTCCAGCAAACATACTGGTTGAATCCATCAGAATTCTAATTAATGCAACCAGATTTTTTCTCAGTATGAAATGTATATAAAGAACTAGTATTAACATTAAATCCAAAGTATATTTTTTTTTCTCCTACGAGCAGTAGTGCCAGAAAGAGGACGCTAGCTCTCTGATTGTGTGTGTTTGAGCTGCATCCTCTTTTTGCATCACTATTTATCAGTTTAATTTCTAACAAACTGAATTTAAAATAATTTATTCAATAATCTTGATTGAATTTATTCAATAATCTTGATTGAATTTATCCAATAATCTTGTTGGAATTTAGAATATTAAACAGACTTTTGAGATTATATGGAAAAAATATTAGACGACTTGGTGCTGGCGAGTTTAATATTATTAATCAGAAAATTTGGTAAATTTAACAGCAAAAAGTTCATCAGATTCACCTGGTAATTCCTACAAGAATTCTAGTTCGTCCATTTTCCAGCAGACATACTGGTTGAATCCATCAGAATTCTAATTAATGCAACCAGATTTTTCCTCAGTATGAAATGTATATAAAGAACTAGTATTAACATTAAATCCAAAGTATATTTTTTTTTCTCCTACGAGCAGTAATGCCAGAAAGAGGACGCTAGTTCTCTGATTATGTGTGTGTTTGAGCTGCATCCTGTTCTTGCATCACTGTTTATCAGTTTAATTTCTAACAAACTAAATTTAAAATAATTTATTCAATAATTTTGATTGAATTTATTCAATAATCTTGATTGAATTTATCCAATAATCTTGTTGGAATTTAGAATATTAAACAGACTTTTGAGATTATATGGAAAAAATATTAGACGACTTGGTGCTGGCGAGTTTAATATTATTAATCAGAAAATTTGGTAAATTTAACAGCAAAAAGTTCATCAGATTCACCTGGTAATTCCTACAAGAATTCTAGTTCGTCCATTTTCCAGCAGACATACTGGTTGAATCCATCAGAATTCTAATTAATGCAACCAGATTTTTCCTCAGTATGAAATGTATATAAAGAACTAGTATTAACATTATATCCAAAGTATATTTTTTTTCTCCTACGAGCAGTAGTGCCAGAAAGAGGACACGAGCTCTCTGATTGTGTGTGTTTGAGCTGCATCCTCTTTTTGCATCACTATTTATCAGTTTAATTTCTAACAAACTGAATTAAAAATAATTTATTCAATAATCTTGATTGAATTTATCCAATAATCTTGTTGGAATTCAGAATATTAAACAGACTTTTGAGATTAGATGAAAAAAATTTTAGACGACTTGGTGCTGGCGACTTTAGTATTATTAACCAAAAAAAATTGATAAATTTAACAGAAAGAAATTAATCAGATTCATCTGGTAATTTCTACAAGAATTCTGGTTCGTCCATTTTCCAACAAACATACTGGTTGAATCTACCAGAATTCTAATTAATGCAACCAGATTTTTTTCTCAGTGTTCAAATAATTCCATCATTGATTACTTGCACAACCCTTGATGAAAAGGACCTTTTCGAATGGAATAACTCTCTCTTAACTCGATAAAGCATCATTATTCCTTTTCTCGAGATATGCTCCGGCATTTTCAAGAATACGGATACCTAACAGAAATTCCTCGGACATATCGATCATTCGCCATTCCTATCTCAGAGCGCGAAGGTACGCGCATGACATCTCGACGAATTCATCATACGGCGCGCACAAACGTACCATGCATTCATTACCATTCATCCCGGTACGGATACCGGGTACGACGCGATATAGCGTATGCGCATTACTAGCAGAGAGGAGACCAGGATGCAGTTGCACGCGTTATGGAGGGATAAGCGCACTTTGCTCAACTTCTCTCTCCTCACCGCCCGCCTCTTACTTGGATTCCAGTCCAGACAAACAGGCCTTGCTCTCTCACAGTCCGTGCGTTTCGCCAGGCAAGCACAACCAAGCGCGCGAGGGTGTTTGCGTATCTCGGCAACCCCGCACAGAGTTCGGGGGTTTGGGTTCGGTTGGCTCGGTCGGTCCCTACCGTATACTACGTTGTGCGCTACGCGACAACTGCTAAGTGCTGCAGCAATCCGGCATCGACGCCTCTTACACGGAATTACTGTTAAGCGCGCGCCGCTTCGCGCGTTTCCACCCTAAACTGATTAGTCCCCACGATTCAACGGAGTATCTCAGCCGCGCGGCGAGACGCGGCGCGAGGGACGGAATCGAGAATTTCACCAACGCCCCTTTCACCGCTGTCGGAAGACGGTCGAGAGGTGTCAACGACTCGTCATCGGATGCGAACACCTCGGAATTTCGCAATTTCAGCGAGTAACGAGAATCATAGTAACACTCGATACGCGATGCGAATCCTAAATGAGGAATATTTTTATTAATTATTGTTGGATTTGTTATTAGAATATTTTTTTTCTGAAACTATATAAGGATCACATATTTATATTTTATGTAATATATAATACGGGGTGATTCATTTTAATCTTGACAGGCAAATATTTTAAATATGCGAGATACGAAAAAATGTTTGAATGAGACGAAGTAATTTCTTAATTTTACATGAAGCGTAAAATATCTTGTAAAATATTAATTTTTCAATTACCTCACCTTAATATTTTTATGTACAAAATAATGAGAGGAATCAATTAGTGTAAAGAAAACATATAGTTATTTTTAAGAAAAAATATGTAATTGTTATTGCAAATTACATTTTTTTTCGAAACAACTAATGTGGTTTCTTTACACCAATTAATTCCTCTCATTATTTTGTACATAAAAGTATTAAAGTAAGGTAATCGAAAAATGAATATTTTACAAGATATTTTACGGTTTGTGTAAAATTAAGAAACAATTTCAAGCCTCATAACTCGGAAAGTACTTAATGAAAACTAACTTAATTATAGTATTTTGGAAAGTTCTCGAAATAAGCTACAAGAATATGTAATAAGAAATAGGTGGTTCCATAAAAAATTGAGGATGATCTTCACATGACCTTCAAGTAACTATTTAAGCTCAAATTAATGACACCATCTTATGTCTCTTTTAAAACCATATAACTTTTGTCTGAAACATTTTTTCGTATCTCGCATATTTTTCAAAATATTTGCCTGTTAAGATTAAAATGAATCACCCTGCATAAATATATAATATAAATATATTTTATATAATATAAATATTTGCAAAAGACAAATATTTTATTAAATAAAATAATTTGGAAATATTACATATGCATATAAATCACACTAGCAAAGTAAAATTTAAATTAAGAGAACCCAAACAAAAACATTAAAGAGATCAGCAACATATTCTAAATGAAATTATCAAAATTCGGCCGTTTCGAATGGAAAGAAGATAAAAGCAGAAAACAGAATCGGTCTAAAGATATATTAGAAAGAGAGAGAACTAGATCTCAATTACGTATTCATAGGTGGAAAGAGTATAACGTGCACGAGGGTGACGGTAGAAGTCAATAGAAATGAAATATCAACGCGAGTTTTCCCTCCATTCCCCTCGCGTTCCGCGATCGGTCTCACGCCCTTCTCCCTCCCAGCCGCTTTTCCAATACAGGATCTCTAAAGTGTTTTTCGATATCTCGAAAAATTCCACCGCGCGCTACATCGCGCCTTGGTTTTATTTCTTCTCTTCCAGGTGCCAGGCCGATTGCATGTGCACTAGTAATATAACTACCTTTTCGAGCGCGTATCTCATCGACCAAAATCGAGGGTGGATCCAAACGTTGCGCCCCGAAGTAATACAAAGTGTAACATCGGATATTTCTTATACGCGATTCGATTATTACACGGATGGTGTCAGCTGATGGTAAACATTCATTCGAAAATTTCTTTCTACTATACAACAGATGTACACGATTGCGCGTAAATTCATTGAAAATGTCATAATACACAATAAAAAATTTTGTGTTAAATTTAACATATTTTACATGTTCCAATTTATCCACTCTAATTTTAATATTAATTTAACAGAAGGCAAGTATGTAAATAAATAACACAAGTAATATGTTTAAAAATTAACACAAAAGTGTAATACTTAAATTTTATCTGGAAATGAAGTTTATGTTAAATTAACATATTTATAATGTTAAATTTAATTAAAAGAAAATGTTCTTACATTTTTATGATAAATGACAGAAGAAATATATCGATTTAACATATGGAAACTGTTATAGAGAGAAAAATAACACAACTTATCTATTCATTTTAACATATAACATATTTCATAAAAAATTCGTACATTTACATATTAATTGTGTTGTTTTAACTCTTAGAAACGGTGAATATTAACTCAACGCAGAAATTTCAAAATAACGCAACGATAATATGTTACATTAACTTAAGAGTATGTAAAAAATTTAACACAAAAATTTTTACACGAGAAAATGTTAACAGAAATACAATATGTTTTTTACCGTGTACGACATAAAAGAACAGATATACACGGTAAAAAACATTTTGATTTCTGTTTTCTCGTGTAAAAATTTTTGTATTAAATTTTTAACATACTCTTATGTTAATGTAACATATTATCATTGCGTTATTTTGACATTTCTGCGTTGAATTCATATTCACCGTTTCTAAGAGTTAAAACAACACAATTAATATGTAAATGCACGAATTTTTGATAAAATATGTTATATGTTAAAATAAACAGATAAGTTGTGTTATTTTTCTCTCTATAACAGTTTCCATATGTTAAATCGACATATTTCGTCTGTCATTGATCATAAAAATGTAAGAATAACGTTTTCTTTTAATTAAATTTAACATTATAAATATGTTAATTTAACATAAACTTTATTTTCAGATAAAGTTTAAGTGTTACACTTTTGTGTTAATTTTTAAACATATTACTTGTGTTATTTATTTACACACTTGCCTTCTGTTAAATTAACATTAAAATTAGAGTGGATAAATTGGGACACGTGAAATATGTTAAATTTAACACATTTTTTACTGTGTAGGATATTATAGAAACTAATACTCATCTTTACATTATTCTATATCCGGTATGCTTATCCAATCGATAAAATTTCCATTCATGCGAATATCAAATTTGCATAGAAAGCTACGTCCTTTTTCGTCACGATAAGTAGATCTGTAAATAATTTTATCACTCGTGACGATGGTTAAGAGGCTTAAGAGCTACGGGACGACTACAAGTCAAGCTATCGAGGGATTGCGATCTTCTCTCGGCTTGAAAATTACAAAGTACCCGTTCTACGATCGGCATTATCCGATTTGTATAAGGGATGAGACGCGGGACAACAATGTTGTTCGAGCGATTCCAGCTGCAGCTGTTTGTTAATGTTGGCGATCGGTTACCCGCAAAGGCGCGTGGCGAGATTTTCGTACATTCTCGCATAATACGTGCGCACGGAGGAAGGAAGAAAGGTATCGTTCCCATTGTTAGATCATTTAGATATATTTCATTGGTAAGGACGTGCACACAAAGCATCCTCTCTTGAAAATCGCGTCCGCCTTCACGTATGTAGGGTGATCCCGAACGTTTCAGCCAGACTTTGAGATCTTATAGGAAATCTTATAGGATCTTATAGGAAATTTAATTCTATAGAGATCTTATAGGAAATTTAATTCTGGACAAATAATTTCCAATAAACATGGCTCGAAAAATGCTTCCTTAAGAAGTTATCGCTCAAAAACCTCTGATGAAGGAAGAGCAAAAGATGAAAAGAAAATGAAATAAAAAGAAAATGAAACTAAATAAATTTCTTGTAAAAAACGATAAAAATGTTTTTCTTTTATGAAAATAAAATATTTTTTTTTTAACTAATATTTTAGTAATAGCACGTAATAGTAGAAAATGAATAAAAAGACGTTTTTCAAGAAATTTATTTAGTTTCATTTTCTTTTTATTTCACTTTCTTTTCACCTTTTGCTCTTCCTTCATCAGAGGTTTTTGAGCGATAACTTCTTAAGGAAGCATTTTTCGACCCATGTTTATAGGATATTTTATGTTTAGAATTAAATTTCCTATAAGATCTCAAAGTCTGGCTGGAACATTCGGGGCCACCCTGTATACACGCCACGAGAATGTATGCATCATGTAAAGCCCTACGATCGATGCATTAAATAACTTCCTACTGCATTGAAATCTCTGTTGTACTTCGTTCTGCTTTGATAAGCTTCAGTATGGTTTTCTCAATCTATTATAGAGTTACTCTGTGTCTCTTCTCGTAAAGCGATCTTTCTATATATTACGAATGTCGATATATCAAAAGGAAGAATCGTAACGACTCTACGCTTATAAAATGATCTCATCGTTTATTACTTTATAAATATAATTTATGGAAGTTTCATGGAAAGTCGATACTGCGAATATAATAAACGAGAAACGTAATATACAATTGAAACTTTTCACGAAATTATACAGGGGGTAGACAAAATAATGGGAACACCTGAAAAATAAATACTGTATTTGTTTATTAACAAGATATCGGGCCACCATTTGCCTCAATTCTCTCTGAAATAGAATCATATAATTTTTAAATAGTCTCCAACGGAATATTGTTCCATTCTTCTATTAAATAATACAATTTTTCAAAATGAGTAATTCAACCGTGCATACAGCTGAAAAAGTTCAATCTTGATTCGAACGCATCAAAAATTAACTTTAATATCTTCTCTGACCGGCACAATTACTCGATTTAAATATCCTCCATCATCTTTAAACTAATTGACAGATATTTTGATAAAATAATGGGACACTGGAGACTATTCAAAAATTGTATGGTTCTTTTCCAAGGAAAATTGAAGCTGTATTAAAGGCAAATGATAGCCCAACACGTTATTAATAAACAAATATAAAATATTTCATATTATTTTGTCTACCCCTGCAAATACCATTAAATGGCAGTGCTTGTTATTACAATTGTACAAGTTAATAATTATTCGTATGAATGACAGCCACGCTCGCGAAACGCTGCGCATACTTGTAAATTCGCGTCCTAATTTCGCCTCGCGAATGAACAACGCGACGAAGAGGGGCTCAAGTTTTCCCCTTGTGCCTCTTAAATCTTAAGCAGGGAGACAAATGAAGCTGCGAATATGCGACTTACCGTTAGGCGGGAACTCGTAGAAGAACGCAGATCTCGGGCTCAGACAACTGGAACAGAAGAAAATTACGGTTAAAATATGCTGACAATTAAAGGGACGACTTGGCAGACCGCCCGGCGCTTCTACTTCGCTTTTGTGTCTTCTTGCTTTTTGCCCGCGGCGACATTTCTACGCGTGGGAACGCGTGATTTTCCGGTCACAAACACGGTCGCATCAAAGTTACGAGTATCGATATTAAGCGTAATAGAGTGACTAGTCTCGCTGGGATTTAACATCCTTTGATATATGAAATTGATCGACCGGGGCGCGCATTTCGATACTATTATGCGTCGTTAATGAATTTACTAGTGTTTGCCAAGTTAATTTCAATTTAATTAGTACGTGTTACAGCGACACAATTTGGCTTCTCGTTCGAGTTTAATGCAGTCATGTGTATGATGCGCAAAATAGCCTTATTTTTCAAGTAAATTGCTCGCGAAGTAAAGGATTATCTTGTACGAAGACAAGCGATAGGGAAATAAAGGTAATTATTTAAGGAAATTAATAATTAATAAAATTTTAAAATTAATAAAATTATTTAAGGAAATTACTTAATTCTGATATATCTTTTGTTGTTTTAAAATAATTGTCATCTTTGAAGAAGAATCCGAGTAGAGTGTTGAAGACAGTTTTTGCGAATATAATTTGTATGAAAAGCGCAAAAAGAGATCGAAAATTTCAATTTTTTTAAATAATACATCGCGATACTTGATAATGAAAAACAAAGATTATTCTGTTTTATGCATTCAGACGTGATCTCCCTACGGGCAACAGATTAATATACTGATATGGTCAAAGGTAGCGTTATATTATATGTGCGGCTTAACAAATGCGTAATTCTGTCGGACAAAATTGTGGAATTATTACATCATTAATATAGTTTCCCGTGGCGACATACGCGGTTTCCATGACCGTACGTTAGCCAATGAATGATCGCGTAATTTCCTTCTTTTGTCACCTAAATCTCGTTCTATATAGACTATTGCGAAACAAGAGATCAAAGTGATTTGCAACATGGAACAGTATTTAATTGAGTAACAATTATAATCATTCGACAACCCATCTGTATATCGACAATCCGTTTTCGAAGTGCAAATGTACAATATGTTTGTTCAAAATTCTGTGAAAGTATAAAAAAACAAGTAAAGCGAGAGATAAAGAGAAAGATACAATAGGATACATTTATTAATGCTTTAATATCAATTTACTAATCAATCAAATTTATCCCATTTCAAAAACAAATATAGACGAATCAAGTAAATTATAGAAATGTTTATTTAACCAGTTCATTGGTAATGACCCATATATGTCCACTATGAATAACTTTGCTTTTTGTAATTTTCAACGGATTTGCGTGAAACTTGATAACACCCACATTTTTCGGGTCGCTGACAAATTTGGGATTAAAATTTTAAAATTTTAAATGGCGGATTTAGTATGGTGAATTAATTTCGTTATTCTATTATTACACTGAAAAAAAAATCTGGTTGCATTAATTAGAATTCTGGTAGATTCAACCAATATGTCTGTTGGAAAATGGACGAACCAGAATTCTTGTAGGAATTACCAGATGAATCTGATTAATTTCTTCCTGTTAAATTTACCAAATTTTCTGGTTAATAATACTAAACTCCAGCACCAAGTCGTCTAAAATTTTTTCCATCTAATCTCAAAAGTCTGTTTAATATCCTGAATTCCAACAAGATTATTGGATAAGTTCAATCCAGATTATTGAATAAATTATTTTAAATTCAGTTTGTTAGAAATTAAACTGATAAACAGTGATGCAAGAAGATGATGCAACTAAAACACACACAACAGAGAACTAGCGTCCTTTTTCTGGCACTACTGCTCGTAAGAGAAAAAAAATATACTTTGGATTTAATGTTAATACTAATTCTTTATATACATTTCATACACTGAGAAAAAAATCTGATTGCATTAATTAGAATTCTGGTAGATTCAACCAGTATGTCTGTTGGAAAATGGACGAACAAGAATTCTTGTAGGAATTACCAGATGAATCTGATTAATTTCTTCCTGTTAAATTTACCAAATTTTCTGGTTAATAATACTAAACTCTAGCACCAAGTCGTCTAAAATTTTTTCCATCTAATCTCAAAAGTTTAATATTCTGAATTCCAACAAGATTATTGGATAAATTCAATCCAGATTATTGAATAAATTATTTTAAATTCAGTTTGTTAGAAATTAAACTGATAAACAGTGATGCAAGAAGAAGATGCAGCTCAAACACACACAATCAGAGAGCTTGCGTCCTCTTTCTGGCCTCTTACTGCTCGTAAGAAAAAAAAATATACTTTGGATTTAATGTTAATACTAATTCTTCATATACATTTTATAGCAAATATTGAATACGAGTTAAGTTAAGAGAGTAAGCAAGGAAATTAATGTAACAAGAAATTTTATACATCCAACCAGAAAATACTAATCAAATCCTTGTAGTAAAATCTATTAAACGTTATAGTTATAAAAAATCGAATCTTATCATGATAACTAAAAATTCTTGTTTGATTTAACCAAAATGCCTTCAATCATATACGTTTTGTTGGTAAAATCAAACGATTTTTCTCAGTGCAGTGAACTGGTTAAAATGATTTAGAGTTACTGTTTTGAATGAGTAATTAAAATAATTATTGAATGAGTAATTAAAATATCTTCATAATAGCGACAAAAAGGGAAAATATACGTAAATCCCAATATACATCTCGGGCCCCGTAAAGCTATCGTACCTTCGTAAATAATGATATTCGCCAAAGTATTCCAAGTATCTTCTGCCCAAGGGCGATCGATCTCTTACGGTGGATCACGTCGGAATGCGCTTGCGATTTCTAATCAACGTCAAGGATCCAAGAAGCGCAAGCTAATAGTCTTATTGGCTGATCTCGTTGATCTCGATTCTATCGAGGGCACAAAGCAGACCGTCGTCGAGGAAGTCGAGAAATGTCACCGGGCATAAACACACACATACACGCGTGTTCAATCGGCGGTGGCAGCAGAATGGCCCGCGGGAACGGCCAAGGGGTCGACAGGGTTCACGTGCCAGAGAATCGGTAATAGAGATAGCGCGTCGTTGTCTCAATGTGTCCTGATACACCGCGCCGTAATACTAACCGCATACTAATAGGATCCTTTGACGAAAAGCTAACATCTCGAAGGGTAAACCGCCGCGCGCGTTGCAATTCCGGTCGACGGCCACTCCCGGCCAAGGCGGCCTCTCTTCCTATGTATCCACTACGGTCACTATCCCGAATCGATTACCTCGAGTGGCCCTTTCTCGTCGATGGATTCGTAATAGATTCTACTGGCAGGGTAATGCAAACGAAGAATATCCGGTGCGTCCAAGGACCGATATTAACAGCTGTACGCATAATGTTTATTTCGTCAAAAAACACAAGCCTGCGAAAAAGGGGGTTTCTTCAAAATTGTTTTTGAAGATGCAATAGTGATTTTTGACGTAATTTTGTGCGCTGAATCTGAACCTGGCTGAAACGCCGAAGCGTTTGCGTAGCACGTCAGGTTTTTGAGTTATTTGTAGTTTAATAGCCCAAAAATCGCTATTTTGGCTAATTTCATGAATTTATTGCGAGGAAACCAAATTTTTTGAAATATTTCTGTCAATGGCATCGCATAGTACTCACTTTCATCTTTCGAATCCACTTTCGATTACCGCTGCACGATTTTTTTTCACTCAGATATACAAGTTATAAGATTGGTCATGCATAAGGATCCAATAAGCCATTCTAAATCAACCGTGCCACCTCTCTATTTCACTACGAATCAAAATTACGATAAAAATATACATTTTTAAATACCTTCTGTCACCTTTCGAAATTAAAAATGGCGCATCCAATATGGCGAATAGAATCACAATAAAAAGGCATAAAATTTAAAAAAATTTATCAAAATGTGTAACAACTGTATTAGACATTTCTTTACAATACTTTTTTGGCCAACCGAACCTGACATATGTCAGTCTTTCCAAATTTCAAGATCATGGATCTACCATATTTATGTCTATATAAATTTTCATTAACGTAAATTTTCTTACAACGTTATACTTATATATCTCAGCGAAAAAAAATCGTGCGGCGGTAATCGAAAGTGAATTTGAAAGACGAAAGTGAGTATTATACGATGCCATTGACAGAAATATTTCAAAAAATTTGGTTTCCTCACAATAAATTCATGAAATTCGGCAAGATAGCGATTTTTGAACCATTCAATTACAAATTACTCAAAAACGTGACGTGCTACGCAAATTCGGCGGCCAGATTCGGATTCAGCGCACAAAATTACGTCGGAAATCACTGTTGCATCTTAAAAAAAAAGAAAAAACTCGCAGGCCTGTAAAATTAAAGGCTTCTTACAATTGGATTACTAAAGGGGGGAAGAAGCATACGAGGGAAAGAAGCAAAAAATTGTCGTCCCTTGAACGACAATTGAATGTCGAAAAAGTGAAGTTTACGAGACTTTCAGATCCAAAGAAATCCAACATTTATTTCGTCGGTACCTAAGCGTCGTAAAATCGATTACATCTGTCACGGTTCGAATGTACGACTGTATTGGACTTGCTTTCTCGTTAAACTTACAACATCTAGACGGAAGGAGTGATTGCTTCTTTCTTAGGTAACGACGAATCTAGCCGTGTGCCAAGTAGCAATCGATTTAGGGTTGTTAAGAGTCATGATTACTGCGACGACTAGGCGTCGGAAGAGCCGTGCTTCGTGTGGTACGACATAAATGGATGGTAGAACGTTACCGTCACTCGCGCGGGGAATCCTGATGAAGCTGCGGGATCGAAGTCAGCTGACGTAACGTAGTCCTTCGCATGCGAGGGACGCTCCATCGTACATGTTTCGTACGCGATTGAAAAGAAACTTGAAAAAAAAACACGAGGATCTTCTCGTGTCTTTAATCCGTTAGCTGCCACTCGAGTATGTAAATTTCTTCGATTCAGCACGAGTCGTTTTAAAAAATATACAAGACGGAATGACTACAGCGCGTTTTTTTTCTCGAGAAAATTAATGCGTTGCAATAAAATAGTTTCGAAACTTTTAAAATCTTATTAAGATTATTATACTCGATTATTATATTATTGCAATATTTCTTTATTCCTTTTAATACTTCGCAACTCAAAAGTAATATCAGCAAGTTGAATATTAATATAAAATGTTCAATAAACGTTGAATAATGAATCAATGTTGAAATGTATTTAAGAGATCGACTGCTGCATTTCTGTACTTGTTACGATGTTATAATAACTTTGTGCGTGTGATTATTGTATTCCATAAGCTATTTCAAAATTTGAAAAGCAGATGAAGATGTAAAAAAGTTTCAAATAAATCCCGTACTTTACATTTATTTTAAAATGATGTTTTTTACAATTTTTTCTGAAAAAAAAGGTATACGAAAAAATTAATTTTACGTGCGTAAAATATGAACAATGATATCAAACTAAATTGCAAACTAAATTTAATGTTTTTATGAAGACACGTCTGCGTTTGATACCGAATACCCAGCGTGCAGTTGACGAGAAGGGCATAGAAACGGCACGTATCCGGTTCGCTGCATTAACGTGATTCCAGTATAATCACGCGCGATACATTTGTAATAATGAATGAATTTACGGGAGAATAGCAGTTTCCGTCGTTATTCATAAGCACACGTTCCTCGTTGAAATTTCAATAAAGTCCGTTATTTTTGTTTGATAAAAATAATCAGGCATTTCTCATAAAACGTACGTTGCCCGCAAAATCTACATTTAATATTACGAGATTACATAACGATTAATAATTGTATTCCTTTCACGCATAAAGAACGATAAATATGTATCTAGCTTTAACGCTATTTAAGGTGCTATCTACAGGCGCTTGATAATGATAAAAGAATCACATTTATAATGATATAAACTGATTACAAATGTAATTTTAATATCGAAATAATGTATGTTATAGCCAAAGGATTTACATTAAAATGACAACTTTGTCTTTTATTAAAATGTAAAATTTATTTAAGCCTGCTGACTTTATAATGATCAAAGTAATTTTCCACATACATTTTACATACGGTCTCAATATATTAATAACAATCGACTTCGCAAAGACAATAAAACATTCGAATAATTAGGACGAGCGCACATTGAGAAAAATCGTTTGATTGTACCAACAAGACGTTTATGATTGAAGACATTTTGATTAAATCAAATAAGAATTTCTAGTTATCATGATAAGACTCGATTTTTTATAACTAGAACGTTTAATAGATCTTACTATAAGGATTTGGTTAATATTTTCTGGTTGGATCTATAAAATTCCTTGTTACATTAATTTCTTTGCTTACTCTCTTAACTTAACTCGTATTCAATATTTGCCATAAAATGTATATAAAGAACTAGTATTAACATTAAATCCAAAGTATATTTTTTTCTCTTAGGAGCAGTAGTGCCAAAAAGAGGACGCTAGCTCTCTGTTTGTGTGTGTTTGAGTTGCATCCTCTTCTTGCATCACTTCTTGCATCTCTTTATCAGTTTAATTCCTAACAAATTAAATTTAAAATAATTTATTCAATAATCTGGATTGAATTTATCCAATAATCTTGTTGGAATTCAGAATATTAAACAGACTTTTGAGATTAGATGGAAAAAAGTTTAAATGACTTGGTGCTGGTGAGTTTAGTATTATTAATCAGAAAATTTGATAAATTTAACAGGAAAAAATTAATCAGATTCATCTGGTAATCGTACAAGAATTCTGGTTCGTCTACACATAGAAAAATGTACTGTATTCAAGTAAATATTATTTATTTTAAGTATATTATAAATTTGTATATCCACAAATATATCATAAGTTCATCACAAGCATTAAATTTAATTGAATATTTTCTGAATTTTAGTAAGTGCAGTATTTTAGTTAAGAATATTAAATTAAAACAAAAATTCGGTTTGCTTATTACATAGAGTTGGCGTAAAATAAGTTTGATTTTTCTTTGATACAACTTTATAATATTTTTGAAGAGAAAATAATTTCTTCTTCTGAGTACATGATAATGAGATTTTCTAATACTTGTGAGTATATTTTAAGACTATTATCAAGAATACATTCTTTGTTGAAGAAAACTATTACTTAAAAAAAGAAAAATAAACTGAGTAATCGCTTTTCTTGACATTAGAATGATATTTTTCTCTGTGTATCTTCTTACAGACATACCGGTTGAATCTACCAGAATTCTAATTAATGCAACCAGATTTTGTTCTCGGTATGAATAGGGAATTCCCAAGCTGTTGAATTCACATTCTCGGAAATAGGAGAATACAATTATTTCGGAAAAAAACGAATCGAATTTTCGACTGAAATTTTTTATATCCTAATTAAGATATGTGTGTACTGGAGATCTGTTAATAAATTATATCACATCGAATGCATTGCAAATTTTATGATATCATGGACCTGGTGGTAATTTGCTAATTTGCTATTCTAATTAATGCAACCAGATTTTTTCTCAGTGCAAGATTCAAATCCACTGCTCCCCCTAAAATCCTGTGCTCGGCGCATAAATACACACCTGCGCGAAATCACGTGTATGAGGAGCAACGACGTGGTGATTCGACAGCTTTATTCGATAAAGAGGAAGAGAGAGAGAGAGAGAGAGAGAGAGAGAGAAAGAGAGAGAGAGAGAGAAAGAGTCGAATGGATCGAAAAATCTGTTTTGTCCCAACAGGGATCGCGCCATCGATCGAAACGCGCGGCCGACAATTGTAGACGACCGAATGCCGGAGTATGGAAGGACTAAACTGCGATTATACGCGGAATGACGGGCGCGAGGTCGAGAGTTTCGCAGCGCGAATAATCGAGCCCCGCGCGCATTTCGGCGCGCGCGATGCAACGCGATGCAACGCGATGCAACGCGACGCGAAGCGAGGCGAAGCGACGCGACGTGCGTCGATGGGATTACCTTGCCGGGCCGTCAACACGACAAAACCGACCATCGGCCGTGGCTGTCAACACGTCAGTCAGGCTTTACTTTGCCGCGTTATTGTCCGTTTATTAATTTATGACCGCGATCCGTGCGATTGTTTATAGCGCGAATGTTCCGACGTCTATTTTCGCGAATACGACGAGCGCGCGGCTAAGCCGTTCAATCTGTCGTAGCGCCCGGAGTCGCGATTAATTTTCTCTATTATAAATTATTCCCAGATCCATAAATACATTGCATGTACGAAATGACTAGGGTTGCAAGACCCAAGACAAGACAATATTCGTAAAAATATTGTATTGGTATTGAAAATTTTCAAAAATTTAAATCTTGTCTTGGTGTTGTGTGAATATTGGTAGCAAAAATCTCGTCTTGTATTGTCTTGTCTCGATTTTATTAACAATTTTTTATCTAATATTAAAAAATTATTTAAATAATATTTAATATAATTTTTGAAATATAATTTGAAATAATCATTACTATTGTACTATATTTTAATTATAATTATTACTATGTAATCGATATAAATGCCGTCTATTTACTTAAAAAAACATTTACTGTTGGAAAACAGAAATTAATAACTATTTACAGGCTCCAAGAGAATGTGCAGATATAAATATTTTGGAGTGGTAAAAAAATCAGGTTCATTTATCCCATATTGTCAAAAATGGCTCGAGACATTTTAAGTTCAACTGCCTCATCCGTGCCAGTAGAAAAACTTTTCTCAATAGAAACTCTGACTATGTCAAAAAATAGAACCAGATTACAAAGTAAATCTTTAAAAGCACTACTAATGTGCATCAATTTCTGGGTGAAATGCTCTTTAATGTCTAAAATTTGCGAGTTTGATTTCTAATTTATATAAATGTTATATTGTATTAATATTAAATGTTTTTAAATTTATCAATATAAATGTTTTTATTGAATAAAATTTTTTTAAATTCGTATATAGTGATTTTTTTTCATTTACAAATATAAATATTTTAGTTTTTTGAGAATCAATAATCTTGACAAGACTAATAATCTTGACAGTCTTAGTCTTGGTATTGTCTTGATAACTAATTATAAATCTTGTCTTGATCTTGTCTTGAAATTCAAGACAAGACAAGACAATATCAAGACTAATCTTGGTATCTCGTGCAACCCTAGAAATGACTCGACTCGATGTAGCCAATGGAAAAAACTGAATAAAATACCTAGGATTAAGTCTGAAAAAAAATATAAATAAAAATGTCGACCTGTACGCTTAAAAAATCCGCTTAAAAAATATTTTTTACGCGCACGAATCGACACGTTATGCGTAAATGAATATTCAAGGGGGGTGGGGGATATAATAAAAAAGCGCGCGTCCGAAAAACCGGACGGTGTATTACATTATGATAATGACATATTCGCGCGAATATCCTCGGTGAGAAGACGTGACGCGGCCGGCCAGTCCGGTTCGGTCGGTTGCATCATCGGCGGGTAATCGTTAAACGCATCATCGACCGTGTGACAAACGGCCGGCCATGTGCACAACCGCGTATAATTAATGCACGCGATCCATTCGTCAATCGGACGCGATATCCATCTCCGCGTTGCTAATGAATTCCGCGATCATCGTCTCGCCGCTTCGACGCGCGTCCTGACGACGAGCACGATGGATCCTCTCGCTCGCACCAGGTTCAAAGCGAGTTGCATGCAAGATCGGCGCGGAGGATATCGCTATCCCAGGATCTCCCTTCCATGGGAAAGATCCCACAGAGGAGATATTTATTATTGCGAAACAATGGAAGAAAACCTAGTCACGCCAGTGAGAAAAATATGAGAAACTTTATAAATTGTTTCACTCCTTTATTCATCTTCTTATATCATCTTTTTGGAATATCAAGAGTATAAGGTAAATGGCTATAACTTCGTCAGCGGATATAATTTCGACAAACCTTAAAATTAAATAAATTAAACAATCTCGCGTATATTTCCCGATTTAAAACGATTTGAACATCGTTATAGCCATTTACCTTATACTGCATTTATTCCATCATTTATAATATTGAGAGAATATTTTTACATCTTCATATTTGAAATATTTAAAATTCTCGTAATGTGTTTATTTAAACAAAAATTTGTTTATCGACGCGAAAGTAGATGAAATAGAGGTTCGTGAAATTCTGATTCTACACTGAGAAAAATCGTTTGATTGTACCAACAAGACGTATATGATTGAAGGCATTTTGGTTAAATCAAACAAGAATTTCTAGTTATCATAAGACTCGATTTTTTATAACTAGAACGTTTAATAGATTTTACTATAAGGATTTGGTTAATACTTTCTGATTGAATCTATAAAATTTCTTGTTACATTAATTTCTTTGCTTACTCTCTTAACTTAACTCGTATTCAATATTTGCCATGAAATGTATATAAAGAACTAGTATTAACATTAAATCCAAAGTATATTTTTTTTGTCCTACGAGCAGTAGTGCCAGAAAGAGGACGCTAGCTCTCTGATTGTGTGCGTTTTAGCTGCATCCTCTTCTCGCATCACTGTTTATCAGTTTACTTTCTAACAAACTAAATTTAAAATAATTTATTCAATAATCTGGATTGAATTTATTCAATAATCTTGTTGGAATTCAAAATATTAAACAGACTTTTGAGATTAGATGGAAAAAATTTTAGACAACTTGATGCTGGCGAGTTTAGTATTATTAACCAGAAAATTTGGTAAAATTTAACAGGAAGAAATTAATCAGATTCATCTGGTAATTCCTACAAGAATTCTGGTTCGTTCATTTTTTAACAGACATACTGGTTGAATCTACCAGAATTCTAATTAATGCAACCAGATTTTTTCTCAGTGCAGTAGAAGAATTGTTATCAATTGCAGTGAATCTATTATTCAATTTATTATTATCTTATTATTAAATTTAGTAAATTTATCAGGAAAAAATTAATCAGATTCATCTGGTAATTCCTACAAGAATTCTGGTTCGTTCATTTTTTAACAGACATACTGGTTGAATCTACCAGAATTCTAATTAATGCAATCAGATTTTTTTCTCAGTGCAGTAGAAGAATTGTTATCCATTGCAGTGAATCTATTATTCAATTTATTATTATTTTATTATTAAATTTAGTAAATTTATCAGGAAAAAATTAATCAGATTCATCTGGTAATTCCTACAAAAATTCTGGTTCGTCCATTTTCCAACAGACATACTGGTTGAATCTACCAGAATTCTAATTAATGCAACCAGATTTTTTTCTCAGTGCAGTAGAAGAATTGTTATCCATTGCAGTGAATCTATTATTCAATTTATTATTATCTTATTATTAAATTTAGTAAATTTAACAGAAAGAAATTAATCAGATTCATCTGGTAATTCCTACAAGAATTCTGGTTCGTCCATTTTCCAACAGACATACTGGTTGAATCTACCAGAATTCTAATTAATGCAACCAGATTTTTTTCTCAGTGCAGTAGAAGAATTGTTATCCATTGCAGTGAATTTATTAGAAATTGTTTCCATCACGATTCAGATTGTTAGGTGGAAGATAAAGGCGAAAGATGTACCTCATCGACTATTTTTCAATGTTTTTCGCGCAATCTGCCATGTAACGATACCACGGCAGTACATGCTTTATAGTACCGCGATAAATTACCGCGGAGTCAGTAATTATTTTGGCGTATGTGGGCAACGGAGACCGCGTTCTCTCGGCTCGTTGCATTAACGTGCCGAGCGTTGCGATGATATTTATGAGCCCATTAAAAATCCCCGCCTAATGTCCTTCGGAACATAGATATTTTTGCAAGAAAATAAGTTTCCCCAACGATACGCAATAAAGATACGATATTGGATTCGTGTACCGATGTTAATTCGTTCGCTCATCACTGGCAAAATTATTATTATTATTTTCGTCCTATTCTCATGCCTTGGTTATAAAGTGTTTTGTGATAAGAACAATTAGTAATATATATAATAATAATAGTAATAAAAAATAGAATATATAATTGAATACAATTAAGATTAATGATAATAAACGATTACATCGATTAAAATGAAAACATAATCATATTAATTTTTAAATTTCCTTATTCTCATTAATTTTCAATATTTCGATTGGATGACTATTGACTCACTTTTACAGCTATATCATCATCATTGCTATCATTTTTTATTTTGTACATTGTATTTTCCAATCTTCCTATTTAAGAGAGCAATAGAAGAGCACTATTTTCGATTCTCGTTATTTACAGGACGCCAATTAAATCCATGAAAAGCTTCGTTCGATTGATCGTTATTTCCAAACAATTAATTTTATGGTCGCCGCAAATTAGTGCCATTATTAGATTGAGCAATAATTTTACCAGCTTGTCAATATATCCATATAATATTCTATAGTTACATGCACTTCAAAATTTTGAATCGGTACGAAAAATAAACTATATAAATTTCTCTTTCATTGAATTATAATTAAAAATACGGATAAAAAATTGTCTTTTTAATTATAATATTCTATTTTACAATATTCTATAGTTACATGCATCTCAAAATTTTGAATCGGTACGAAAAATAAACATTTCGCTTTCATTGAATTATAATGAAAAATACGGATAAAAATGTGTCTTTTTAATTATAATATTCTATTTAATTATAATATTCTATTTTATAATATTCTATAGTTACATGCATCTCAAAATTTTGAATCGGTACGAAAAATAAACATTTCGCTTTCATTGAATTATAATTAAAAATACGGATAAAAAATTTGTCTTTTCAATTATAATATTCTATTTTATAATATTCTACAGTTACATGCATCTCAAAATTTTGAATCGGTACGAAAAATAAAAATTTCTCTTTCATCGAATTATAATTAAAAATATGGATAAAAAATTTGCTGAAATCGTTTTAATTTACAATAACAAAAGCTACAATTATAGCAATTGCAGAAGAAATTTCTGAAATTTCTTTTGGAAAAGGATCCGATGCATTCGATTCAAATTCTGCGTCGTTACGAAGCCGAGTCACAGTACCAAGAACGCGAATATGGTCTGTGTGAAAGCGTACTCATTCGCAAAGCATGCTCATCGTAGCAACGAGAAGGGCGAGAGAGTAGTTTCATGAGCTTATTCGCGCATACACGAAAACAGTCGATGCCCATGGCGCGATAATGGAATTTAATAATGCGATATGCCCTCTCCCTCTTTCTCTCTCCTATCTTGGTGCCTTTCTCGCTCCCTTTTCGTCTTTCGGTTTCTCCTGCTAGCAACGATGCGGCGTCGAGCAAGTACACGAGAATGCCGGGCCAAACGTGCTCACTGCCTCGGTTCGTCGGTTAATTAGCCATTAAATATCAAGCAGCCGGCGCGAGACTGCACGCAGATGGTATTTCGGATCAGTTAGAGCAGTTAGCAATGGGCAATTACGGATAATAAACAGACTGTGCGACTGCGGCAGCGAACGGCATCGTGTTATGCGAACGGTCCGGAAAGCCGAGTAGCGTTTGTACTGTGCAGAGGTGCGTAAAAATGGGACCATTAAATACAAAGGTCTCTCCAACGTGTTTGAAATTCTGATGTCTTTTCTTTAAATCTCCTTTCTCTCTGCTGCTATATAAACAGGGAGTTAATAGCGGCGGAAATTGATGTAAAAAAAATTAAAAACTTGCAAATTCCGTAATTAGAATATTATACAAGAAAGAAATTAGAATATTATAGAATATAATATAATTTTGCAAATGATAAAAGTTCAAAATTTGAAGAAAAGCGGGAACAAAATATTTATTTCACGTTGATAGATCGCTTCTAATTGGTGAGATTAAATCTAATTTGAATTTGATATCCGTGCTGTCCGATTAAAACAACGTGTCATATCCCCCTTTTCATACAAATTGAATATTAAGCGTTCGATAAGAACGTCCGCGCTTCATAAACACGGAATTCGATATTCTGTATGATTTACGATAAAACGGTTTTTATTTGTTTCAAGGGAGGATTAATTAATCGACACGTCAAAATTTTAGGATTAACTGGATCAACCATTAGCATTAATCCTTCATTATTCCCGCGCATTATCTGACTATCCAAATCGAATCGTCATATGCGAAAATCCTCCTGTTTTCTCGGATGTGCAATGTTCGATAAATATATTCGATGTCGGGCATCACTGACGCGATTCGAACAAGTAATGGATTTTGCGGCGTTAATCTTCTCTTGTACAATAAATAGTGTTCGAATATAACATAGTAATAGCTACTATTTTTTATTTTATTAATAATTTAATTTATATGTGTATTATAAACTTGGAAAAATAAATAGAAATATTAAATTTTGAAATTTTAGAAAAAATTTCAAGATGCAACCTCTGTCTGATTAGTTTCGACTTATTCTACTAATTTTTCTGATCGCTAAATTATTATTATGCCTAATCACTGTATTATTCTTTATAATTCCATTATTAATTTTCTCAATTTAATCAATTATATAATCAAATATTTGCTCAACTTAATCCTCCCTCCTCTCTCTTATACATACATGCATTCACGCAAAGAAAGAGAAAGAAGGAACGAGAAAGAGAGAAAGAGAAATAGTAACAATTTTCTTTATACGTCTATATTTTATTTTATTTATGTTTCATTTTCTTAGTTTTAAAAATGTTTTTTACTATCTATTTGAGCCAGATCATATTTGCGGACAAACTATCGCAATATCATATACAGATATCAACATGTATTTCCTCTTACCTTTGGTAGGTTGGCTGAGGTCCACCTGATGTCACGGCACTAGTCGTGTTTTGTGTGGCGAGTGCGAGCTTCTGCTGTCGATGCTGAAGCATCTGTCTGCTGAAGACACCGTATCCGAAGCCATAGATTTCATCCTCCTCCTTGTCGCTGAGGCAGCTCGAGGGCTGCACAAAAATGGAGAACGTTCGCTCTTTTCCACTATCTTATACAGAGCGGCGGGTTTTGCTTGCGAAGCAGTACGGGACTACCACCACTTACGTCGTAAGTAGGAAAAGCCTCGGGGGTAGTATTAAGAACTCGTTACAGCGAAGGCAACATTGTTGTGCCGCGAAATTTTGTGAGAAAAGAGATCGTAGACCTGGGGGTCAGTCTAATCGTATCTTTTGAGATGATAAATAAATCCCAACCATCCTCCCAGAAAAAAATCTTCCAATTATATAGAATTTTTTTTATACGTAATGATAAATCCGTATGAAATTTCGATTTCGTTATAGATTATTAATTATTATTTTGTGTGTATGTATTATATTTTTGTAGTATTATAGTGTCTTCATATAAGTTTCGAGAAATATATATAATATAAGGAATATTTATCCTTTATTTAATTTACGTAAAATTTATATTAGTAGTAAAAGTACCTTTGATTTAAAAAGCGCTGCGTTAAAATCTTTTTTTAAAAATCCAAAATTGTAAAAAAGTTAATTTAAATCAAATTTTAATAAAACAAAATCGGCGCAAAACCTGATAAAAAATTTTATTGATAGTAAATTTTCTAAGAGTGTCTTGATAATTGTAATCATACGCTTTAAAAAAGTGATTTATTTTTGTAATCAAAATATTTTTTTCAATATTGTTAATTTAACATTAATTTTTATATCATGTAATTAAATATTTACGAAATTGTTTTTACGTTACATTTTTGATCATGTAAAACTTTAATAATTTGCAAACTGTAAGAATATATCGAGAGATGTAGAAACTTAAACGATATACGATCAGCTAATTGATTTAACAATCGTTTTCACGTTTAATTCAGACGTGATATTTCAGAAAGCGAGTAAGTTTTATTAATTTTTCAAATTGACACGCTATCGATCTTCGAAGAAGCATGACCTTAATCGTCAATCGATTGCTTGCGCTTGAAAACTCGATTAGACGCGAAGAAAGTCTGGAGTAACGAACAATAACCGATTTAAGCTGGGATCGATAGAGTCTACATGGTTAATCGCCTTAAAGCACTTTAGGAAGTTACTTATGAAGGAGCCACGATCCCACAAATGTAAAGTGTTTGAACTTCTAAATCATTCTTCGCTAAATCTCTCTTTTATTGAGCACTCAATATATAAAAAGATGTTTCTTGCAGAAAAATATGTAACGATATTTTGTATCTATTTTCAAAATATTGAGAATGAAAATTGTACAGAATGTCCTTACATATGTTTAGAATCTTCAGTACAATTTTTAAATCGATTCACTAAAGCGTTATTCACAAGTTATAAGGATTTTAATTTGCACCAAATTAACATGTGTTCTTATGGGAAACGTATAACCATGTCGATTCAAATGACAAAAACACATGGAAATAATATTCAGAATTTGTTAAAAATTGCAAAAGTTTAGATACAGAGGAAATATTTGGTCAAATAATATTATACAAGTACTAATTGGTTAAAAAGATATTAAATATCATTCAATGAAGTTAGCCATGTATCTGTCACAAGGCAAATTCTCTGCCAAAAGTTAGTCATTTCGATTAACAAAATTCGGAATATTTCAGTAAAACGCAATAAATATTAAAAATACATCTCTGTGCTGTAGCTAAGATCAAATTATAATGTTCCACATAATTTCTTACTCAAAATACGAGTACATCAAAAGTGGATATTCATCATTATTGATTTTCAGCTACTTTTTGCTGGGATTGTACATACAAAACATCCTTAAAATGTTTTCTAAACTTAATATTGCAATTCATATAATCTTTCAATTATCAATTGCTTGCCATCAATTAAATTAATTATTGTTTTAATTTAAATATTCAATGTTAATATTCTTTTGCAAAAACTGTTAACACGTCACTTTAGCGTAATAAATACGTTCGTATTTCATCGACAAGCGATTGTCTACGTCTGACAATTTTCCTCGTAACAAAATTGCATCTATCCATCAGAAAGAGGCACAAGTGCTTGTATCGAATCAACTGGACGTGTTCCTCTCGCGAATTCTGTCCCTTCGAAAGCAATTTGGCGAAGTGTCAGGGGAATAGAGTAATAAGAAGAAATCGTGTGGCGATAGACAAGCCACTACACACTGTATGTCATCCTTTAACCGCATTATGCTGCCCGCGGAAGCAATAAAAAGGGAATTGACGGGGTGGGAAGGGTGGCAAATAAAAGCGAATATGAGGAATTTTGCTTACCGAGTACTTCCCGGGCACGTAAATGGGCTGTGAATGACTGGTGGTGAGCTGAGTGTTGGGCATTCTGGCAGAAGCGTTTGTTTCTCGCCGGCGTAACTCCTCGAGCGGTTCCAAAACATCTCCGTAATGTGTTCTGAAGAGATCCGCGTACCTCGAAGCGAGTCCCTCCAAGTATCCCCTCTCACCCTCCTGAAAGAAAGCAATATCAACACCGTTAGGACCTGGTATAGGAAACAAACGCAATAACGCGATATACGTAAACATGTGTATTTTGCAGATATGTCGTTTGCCATACAGAAAGATCAGTCACATTGTCACAGTTAATTATGCGGCACGTAATTAATTGTATCTTGCATCATTTATAAAGTGCGGAAATATTCATTATCGCGGTCAATCATGCGCGATATGTTGACAGGGCGATGTATTGTACAATCGAGGGATGCGTAGAGTACAGTAAATTTGCAAAGTGATTTTTCAAATATATGATGAATTATTTCGCCAATTTTTTTCAACGAAATCGTGTAGAAAAATGAGAACAATTAAGCAATATATACATTTTTTCGAGCATATTTCGGTGCAATGTCGAAATTCAATTATGTGTGCTTAAACAGATTTGTACAAAATGTGTTGTAATAAATTCCTTCTCTTCGTGAATTAATAAATAAATGTAAATTTTCACAATACAACTGTCACATAAAATCAATTTTCGTTGAAAACATATTTTACAGATTAGATTAATTATTCAGTTATTTGTTAATGAAGGCTGACAAAAGCACGGAATTTTGTGATATACTGCAAATAATAACCAACAATATATATATTGTCTGATTAAATTGAATCACTGGTTAAACTGATATAACTTTTCGAAAAGTCGGGAACACATATAATACGTCTAAACGAAAAATCTACGTTATCTAGGATTGTGTGGAAAGTTGTTAATATATGCGCGAGCGAAATGTTTCTCCGCTTTTCAAATATAATAACAACTAAATATTAAATTTGTTTTCTTTACCAGCGCTATCGCATCTTTCTCATTTGGATAAAATAAAATTCATGTTTATTCCTATACTCACTTTTAGGACAAAAAAATTGTAAACAAAAAAATTTACA